>NC_053025.1:445494046-445530304 GCF_003073215.2 Triticum urartu | reverse complement strand
CACATCACATAAGCCTTGCAAGCATTGCAACTAATGAGTTAGTTGCGGAATGATGTATTACAGAACGAGTAAAGAGACTTGCCGGTAATGAGATTGAACTAGGTATTGGATACCGACGATCGAATCTCGGGCAAGTAACATACCGATGACAAAGGGAACAACGTATGTTGTTATGCGGTCTGACCGATAAAGATCTTCGTAGAATATGTAGGAGCCAATATGGGCATCCAGGTCCCGCTATTGGTTATTGACCGGAGACATGTCTCGGTCATGTCTACATTGTTCTCGAACCCGTAGGGTCCGCACGCTTAAGGTTACGATGACAGTTATATTATGAGTTTATGCATTTTGATGTACCGAAGGTTGTTCGGAGTCCCGGATGTGATCATGGACATGACGAGGAGTCTCGAAATGGTCAAGACATAAAGATTGATATATTGGAAGCCTATGTTTGGATATCGGAAGTGTTCCGGGTGAAATCGGGATTTTACCGGAGTACCGGGAGGTTACCGGAACCCCCCGGGAGCTATATGGGCCTTAGTGGGCTTTAGTGGAAAGGAGAAAGGGGCAGCCCAAGGTGGCTGTGCGCCTCCCCCCTTCCCCTAGTCCTATTAGGACTAGGAGAGGTGGCCGGCCCCCTCTCTCTTTCCCCCCTCAAGGAGTCCTATTCCAACTAGGATTGGGGGGGGGGGAATCCTACTCCCAGAGGGAGTAGGACTCTCCTGGCGCGCCTCCTGTGGCCGGCCAGCCTCCCCCCTCTAGTCCTTTATATACTGAGGTAGAGGCATCCTAGAACACACAAGTTGATCCACATGATCTATTCCTTAGCCGTGTGCGGTGCCCCCAGCCACCATAGTCCTCGATAATACTGTAGCGGTGTTTAGGCGAAGCCCTGCTGCTATAGTGCATCAAGATCGTCACCACGCCGTCGTGCTGACGGAACTCTTCCCCGACACTTTGCTGGATCGGAGTCCGGGATCATCATCGACCTGAACGTGTGCTCGAACTCGGAGGTGTCGTGGTTTCGGTGCTTGATCGGTTGGATCGTGAAGACGTACGACTACTTCCTCTACGTTGTGTCAGCGCTTCCGCAGTCGGTCTGCGTGGGTACGTAAACAACACTCTCCCCTCTCGTTGCGATACATCACATGATCTTGCGTGAGCGTAGGAAATTTTTTGAAATTACTACGAAACCCAACAGTGGCATCCGAGCCTAGGTTATTTATGTTGATGTTATATGTACGAGTAGAACACAAGTGAGTTGTGGGCGATATAAGTCATACTGCCTACCAGCATGTCATACTTTGGTTCGGCGGCATTGTTGGACGAGACAACCCGGACCAACATTACACGTACGCTTACGCGAGACCGGTTCCCCCGACGTGCTTTGCACATAGGTGGCTTGCGGGCGACTGTCTCTCCAACTTTAGTTGAACCAAGTATGGCTACGCCCGGTCCTTGCGAAGGTTAAAACGGAGTCTATTTGACAAACTATCGTTGTGGTTTTGATGCGTAGGTGAGATTGGTTCTTGCTTAAGCTCGTAGCAGCCACGTAAAACTTGCAACAACAAAGTAGAGGACGTCTAACTTGTTTTTGCAGGGCATGTTGTGATGTGATATGGTCAAGACATGATGCTGAATTTTATTGTATGAGATGATCATGTTTTGTAACCGAGTTATCGGCAACTGGCAGGAGCCTTATGGTTGTCGTTTTATTGTATGCAATGAAATCGCGATGTAATGCTTTACTTTATTACTAAGCGGTAGTGATAGTCGTGGAAGCATAAGCTTGGCGAGACAACAACGATGCTACGATGGAGATCAAGGTGTCACGCCGGTGACGATGGTGATCACGACGGTTCTTCGGAGATGGAGATCACAAGCACAAGATGATGATGACCATATCATATCACTTATATTGATTGCATGTGATGTTTAGCCTTTTTATGCATCTTATCTTGCTTTGATTGACGGTAGCATTATAAGATGATCTCTCACTAAATTATCAAGAAGTGTTCTCCCTGAGTATGCACCGTTGCGAAAGTTCTTTGTGCCGAGACACCACGTGATGATCGGGTGTGATAGGTTCTACGTTCAAATACAACGGGTGCAAAACAGTTGCACACGCGGAATACTCAGGTTATACTTGACGAGCCAAGCATATACAGATATGGCCTCGGAACACTGAGACCGAAAGGTCGAGCGTGAATCATATAGTAGATATGATCAACATAGTGATGTTCACCATTGAAAACTACTCCATCTCACGTGATGATCGGTTATGGTTTAGTTGATTTGGATCACGTAATCACTTAGAGGATTAGAGGGATGTCTATCTAAGTGGGAGTTCTTTAATTAACTTGATTAACTGAACTTAAATTTATCATGAAACTTAGTACCTGATTAGTATCTTGCTTGTTTATGTTTGATTGTAGATAGATGGCTCGTGCTGTTGTTCCATTGAATTTTAATGTGTTCCTTGAGAAAGCAAAGTTGAAAGATGATGGTAGCAATTACACGGACTGGGTCCGTAACTTGAGGATTATCCTCATTGCTGCACAGAAGAATTACGTCCTAGAAGCACCGCTGGGTGCCAGGCCTGCTGCAGGAGCAACGCCGGATGTTATGAACGTCTGGCAGAGCAAAGCTGATGACTACTCAATAGTTCAATGTGCCATGCTTTACGACTTAGAATCGGGACTTCAACGACGTTTTGAACGTCATGGAGCATATGAGATGTTCCAGGAGTTGAAGTTAATATTTCAAGCAAATGCCCGGATTGAGAGATATGAAGTCTCCAATAAGTTCTATAGCTGCAAGATGGAGGAGAACAGTTCTTTCAGTGAGCATATACTCAAAATGTCTGGGTATAATAATCACTTGATTCAATTGGGAGTTAATCTTCCAGATGATTGCGTCATTGACAGAATTCTTCAATCACTGCCACCAAGCTACAAGAGCTTCGTGATGAACTATAATATGCAAGGGATGAACAAAACAATTCCCGAGCTCTTCGTGATGCTGAAAGCTGCGGAGGTAGAAATCAAGAAGGAGCATCAAGTGTTGATGGTCAACAAGACCACTAGTTTCAAGAAAAAGGGCAAAGGGAAGAAGAAGGGGAACTTCAAGAAGAACGGCAAGCAAGTTGCTACTCAAGAGAAGAAACCCAAACCTGGACCTAAGCCTGAAACTGAGTGCTTCTATTGCAAGCAGACTGGTCACTGGAAGCGGAACTGCCCCAAGTATTTGGCGGATAAGAAGGATGGCAAGGTGAACAAAGGTATATGTGATATACATGTTATTGATGTGTACCTTACTAATGCTCGCAGTAGCACCTGGGTATTTGATACTGGTTCTGTTGCTAATATTTGCAACTCGAAATAGGGACTACGGATCAAGCAAAGATTAGTTAAGGACGAGGTGACGATGCGCGTGGGAAACGGTTCCAAAGTCGATGTGATCGCAGTCGGCACACTACCTCTACATCTACCTTCGGGATTAGTATTAGACCTAAATAATTGTTATTTGGTCCCAGCGTTAAGCATGAACATTATATCTGGATCTTGTTTGATGCGAAACGGTTATTCATTTAAATCAGAGAATAATGGTTGTTCTATTTATATGAGTAATATCTTTTATGGTCATGCGCCCTTGAAGAGTGGTCTATTCTTGTTGGATCTCGATAGTAGTAACACACATATTCATAATGTTGAAGCCAAAAGATGCAGAGTTGATAATGAAAGTGCAACTTATTTGTGGCACTGCCGTTTAGGTCATATCGGTGTAAAGCGCATGAAGAAACTCCATTCTGATGGACTTTTGGAACCACTTGATTATGAATCACTTGGTACTTGCGAACCGTGCCTCATGGGCAAGATGACCAAAACACCGTTCTCCGGTACTATGGAGAGAGCAACAAATTTGTTGGAAATCATACATACAGATGTATGTGGTCCGATGATTATTGAGGCTCGTGGCGGATATCGTTATTTTCTCACCTTCATAGATGATTTAAGCAGATATGGGTATATCTACTTAATGAAACATAAGTCTGAAACATTTGAAAAGTTCAAAGAATTTCAGAGTGAAGTCGAAAATCATCGTAACAAGAAAATAAAGTTTCTACGATCTGATCATGGAGGAGAATATTTGAGTTACGAGTTTGGTGTACATTTGAAAAATTGTGGAATAGTTTCGCAACTCACGCCACCCGGAACACCTCAGCGTAATGGTGTGTCCAAACGTCGTAATCATACTTTACTAGATACGGTGCGATCTATGATGTCTCTTACTGATTTACCGCTATCGTTTTGGTGATACGCTCTAGAGGCAGCCGCATTCACGTTAAATAGGGCACCATCAAAATCCGTTGAGACGACGCCTTATGAACTGTGGTTTGGCAAGAAACCAAAGTTGTCGTTTCTGAAAGTTTGGGGCTGCGATGCTTATGTGAAAAAGCTTCAACCTGATAAGCTCGAACCTAAATCGGAGAAATGTGTCTTCATAGGATATCCAAAGGAAACTATTGGATACACCTTCTATCACAAATCCGAAGGCAAGACTTTTGTTGCTAAATTCAGAAACTTTCTAGAGAAGGAGTTTCTCTCGAAAGAAGTGAGTGGGAGGAAAGTAGAACTTGACGAGGTAACTGTACCTGCTCCCTTATTGGAAAGTAGTACATCACAGAAAACTATTTCAGTGACACCTACACCAGTAAGTGAGGAAGCTAATGATAATGATCATGAAACTTCAGATCAAGATACTACTGAACCTCATAGATCAACCAGAGTGAGATCCGCGCCAGAGTGGTACGGTAATCCCGTTCTGGAAGTCATGATGCTAGATCATGATGAACCTACGAACTATGAAGAAGCAATGGTGAGCCCAGATTCCGCAAAGTGGCTTGAAGCCATGAAATCTGGGATGGGATCCATGTATGAGAACAAAGTATGGACTTTGGTTGACTTGCCTGATGATCGGCAAGCAATTGAGAATAAATGGATCTTCAAGAAGAAGACTGACGCTGACGGTAATATTACTGTCTACAAAGCTCGACTTGTCGCAAAAGGTTTTCGACAAGTTCAAGGGGTTGACTACGATGAGACCTTCTCACCCGTAGCGATGCTTAAGTCTGTCCGAATCATGTTAGCAATTGCCGCATTTTATGATTATGAAATTTGGCAAATGGATGTCAAAACTGCATTCCTAAATGGATTTCTGGAAGAAGAGTTGTATATGATGCAACCAGAAGGTTTTGTGGATCCAAAGGGAACTAACAAAGTGTGCAAGCTCCAGCGATCCATTTATGGACTGGTGCAAGCCTCTCGGAGTTGGAATAAACGCTTTGATAGTGTGATCAAAGCATTTGGTTTTATACAGACTTTCGGAGAAGCCTGTATTTACAAGAAAGTGAGTGGGAGCTCTGTAGCATTTCTGATATTATATTTAGATGACATATTATTAATTGGAAATGATATAGAATTTCTGGATAGCATAAAGGGATACTTGAATAAGAGTTTTTCAATGAAAGACCTCGGTGAAGCTGCTTACATATTAGGCATTAAGATCTATAGAGATAGATCAAAACGCTTAATTGGACTTTCACAAACAACATACCTTGACAAAATTTTGAAGAAGTTCAAAATGGATCAAGCAAAGAAAGGATTCTTGCCTGTGTTACAAGGTGTGAAATTGAGTAAGACTCAATGCCCGACCACTGCAGAAGATAGAGAGAATATGAAAGATGTTCCCTATGCATCAGCCATAGGATCTATCATGTATGCAATGCTGTGTACCAGACCCGATGTGTGCCTTACTATAAGTCTAGCAGGGAGGTACCAAAGTAATCCAGGAGTGGATCACTGGACAGCGGTCAAGAATATCCTGAAATACCTGAAAAGGACTAAGGATATGCTTCTCGTATATGGAGGTGACAAAGAGCTCGTCGTAAAAGGTTACGTTGATGCAAGCTTTGACACTGATCCGGACGATTCTAAATCGCAAACCAGATATGTGTTCACATTAAACGGTGGAGCTGTCAGTTGGTGCAGTTCTAAACAAAGCGTCGTAGCGAGATCTACATGTGAAGCGGAGTACATAGCTGCTTCGGAAGCAGCGAACGAAGGAGTCTGGATGAAGGAGTTCATATCCGATCTAGGTGTCATACCTAGTGCATCGGGTCCAATGAAAATCTTTTGTGACAATACTGGTGCAATTGCCTTGGCAAAGGAATCCAGATTTCACAAGAGAACCAAGCACATCAAGAGACGCTTCAATTCCATCCGGGATCTAGTCCAGGTGGGAGACATAGAGATTTGCAAGATACATACGGATCTGAATGTTGCAGACCCGTTGACTAAGCCTCTTCCACGAGCAAAACATGATCAGCACCAAGGCTCCATGGGTGTTAGAATCATTACGGTGTAATCTAGATTATTGACTCTAGTGCAAGTGGGAGACTGAAGGAAATATGCCCTAGAGGCAATAATAAAGTTATTATTTATTTCCTTATAATCATGATAAATGTTTATTATTCATGCTAGAATTGTATTAACCGGAAACATAATACATGTGTGAATACATAGACAAACAAAGTGTCACTAGTATGCCTCTACTTGACTAGCTCGTTAATCAAAGATGGTTATGTTTCCTAACCATGGACAAAGAGTTGTTATTTGATTAACGGGATCACATCATTAGGTGAATGATCTGATTGACATGACCCATTCCATTAGCTTAGCACCCGATCGTTTAGTATGTTGCTATTGCTTTCTTCATGACTTATACATGTTCCTATGACTATGAGATTATGCAACTCCCGTTTGCCAGAGGAACACTTTGTGTGCTACCAAACGTCACAACGTAACTGGGTGATTATAAAGGAGCTCTACAGGTGTCTCCAAAGGTACATGTTGGGTTGGCGTATTTCGAGATTAGGATTTGTCACTCCGATTGTCGGAGAGGTATCTCTGGGCCCTCTCGGTAATGCACATCACTTAAGCCTTGCAAGCATTGCAACTAATGAGTTAGTTGTGGGATGATGTATTACAGAACGAGTAAAGAGACTTGCCGGTAACGAGATTGAACTAGGTATTGAGATACCGATGATCGAATCTCGGGCAAGTAACATACCGATGACAAAGGGAACGACGTATGTTGTTATGCGATCTGACCGATAAAGATCTTCATAGAATATGTAGGAGCCAATATGAGCATCCAGGTTCCGCTATTGGTTATTGACCGGAGACGTGTCTCGGTCATGTCTACATTGTTCTCGAACCCGTAGGGTCCGCACGCTTAAGGTTTCGATGACAGTTATATTATGAGTTTATGAGTTTTGATGTACCGAAGTTAGTTCGGCGTCCCGGATGTGATCACGTACATGACAAGGAGTCTCGAAATGGTCGAGACATAAAGATTGATATATTGGACGGCTATATTCGGACACCGGAAGTGTTCCGGGGAAGTTTCGGATAAAACCGGAGCACCGGGGGGTTACCGGAACCCCCCGGGGGGTTAATGGGCCTCATGGGCCTAAAGTGGAGAAGAGGAAGGGGCTGCCAGGGCAGGCCGCACGCCCCCTCTCCCCCTAGTCCGAATTGGACAAGGAGGAAGGGGCGCCCCCCCCCCCTTTTCCTTCTCTCCTTCCCCCTCTCCTACTTGGACAAGGAAAGGGAGGGGAGTCCTAGGACTCCTCCTGCGCGCCTCCTACTAGGGCCGGCCGCACCCCCCTTGGATCCCTTATATACAGAGGCAAGGGGCACCCCTAGAAACACAAGTTGATCCACATGATCATATTCTTAGCCGTGTGCGGTGCCCCCTTCCACCATAGTCCTCGATAATATTGTAGCGGGGCTTAGGCGAAGCCCTGCGACGGTAGTACATCAAGATCGTCACCACGCCGTCGTGCTGATGGAACTCTTCCCCGACACTTTGCTGGATCGGAGTCCGGGGATCGTCATCGAGCTGAACGTGTGCTAGAACTCGGAGGTGCCGTAGTTTCGGTGCTTGATCGGTCGGGCCGTGAAGACGTACGACTACATCAACCAAGTTAACGCTTCCATTGTCGATCTACAAGGGTACGTAGATCACACTCTTCCCCTCTCGTTGCTATGCATCACCATGATCTTGCGTGTGCGTAGGAATTTTTTTGAAATTACTACGTTCCCCAACACATCATTATTAGAGCATTGCCCCAGTGAGGAAAGGATGATGGAGACTATGATTCCTCCACAAGTCGGGATGAGACTCCGGACGAAAAAAAGAGAAGGCCCAAAAAATGAGAAAATAAAAAATGAGAGAAAAAGAGAGAAGGGGCAATGTTACTATCCTTCTACCACACTTGTGCTTTAAAGTAGCACCATGTTCTTCATATAGAGAGTCTCTTGAGTTATCACTTTCATATACTAGTGGGAATTTTCATTATAGAACTTGGCTTGTATATTCCGATGGTGGGCCTCCTCAAATGCCCGAGGTCTTCATGAGCAAGCAAGTTGGATGCACACCCACTTAGTTTCCAGTTTGAGCTTTCATACACTTATAGCTCTAGTGTATCCGTTGCATGGCAATCCCTACTCACTCACATTGATATCTATTGATGGGCATCTCCATAGCCCGTTGATACGCCTAGTTGATGTGAGACTATCTTCTCCTTTTTGTCTTCTCCACCATCATATTCTGTTCCACCTATAGTGTTATGTCCATGGATCATGCTCATGTATTGCGTGAAAGTTGAAAAGGTTTGAGAACGTCAAAAGTATGAAACAATTGCTTGGCTTGTCATCGGGGTTGTGCATGATGTGAATATTTTGTGTGGTGAAGATGGAGCATAGCCAGACTATATGATTTTGTAGGGATAACTTTCTTTGGCCATGTTATTTTGAAAAGACATGATTGCTTTATTAGTGGGCTTGAAGTATTATTGTTTTTATGTCAAATGATAGATTATTGCTTTGAATCACTCGTGTCTTAATATTCATGCCATGATTAGATATGTGATCAAGATTATGCTAGGTAACATTCCACATCAAAAATTATCTTTTTTATCATTTACCTACTCGAGTACGAGAAGGAATTAAGCTTGGGGATGCTGATACGTCTCCGTCATATCTATAATTTTTTATTGTTCCATGCCAATATTCTACAACTTTCATATAATTGTGGCAACTTTTTATACTATTTTTGGGACTAACATATTGATCCAGTGCCCAGTGCCAGTTCCTATCTGTTGCATGTTTTTGGTTTCGCGGAATATCCATATCAAACGGAATCCAAATGGGATAAAAATGGACAGAGAATTATTTTGGAATATTTGTGATTTTTGGGAAGAAAATCAACGTGAGACGGTGCCTGAGGTGGCCACGAGGGTGGGGCCCATGGCCACTACAGGCAGGCGCGCCCCCACCCTCATGGGCCACCCGTAAGGCGGTTGATGCTCTACTTTGGCCGCAGGAAAGATAATTTTTGGAAAAAGATCTGGGCGAAGGTTTCAATCCAATCAGAGTTACGGATCTCCGGATATAAAAGAAACGGTGAAAGGGCAGCAGAAGAGAATGCAGAAATAGAGAGAGACAGAGAGACAGATCCAATCTCGGAGGGGCTCTCGCCCCTCCCACGCCATGGAGGACAAGGACCAGAGGGGAAACCCTTCTCCCATCTAGGCAGGAGGTCAAGGAAGAAGAATACGAAGGGCCCCCCTCTCCCCTTCTCTTCCGGTGGTGCCAGAACGCTGCCGTGGCCATCATCATCACCGCAATCTTCACCAACAACTTCACCGCCATCATCACCAACTCTTCCCCCCTCCATGCACCGGTGTAACCTCTCTTTTACCCGCTGTAATATATACTTAAACATGGTGCTCAACGCTATATATTATTTCCCAATGATGTATGGCTATCCTATGATGTTTGAGTAGATCCGTTTTGTCCTATGGGCTATTTGATGATCAAGATTGGTTTGAGTTGCATGTTTTATTAGTGGTGCTGTCCTATGGTGCTCTCTGTGCCGCGCAAGCATGAGGGATCCCCGTTGTAGGGTGTTGCAATACGTTCATGATTCGCTTATAGTGGGTTTCGTGAGTGACTGAAACACAAACCCGAGTAAGGGGGTTGTTGCATATGGGATAAAGAGGACTTGATGCTTTAATGCTATGGTTGGGTTTTACCTTAATGATCTTTAGTAGTTGCGGATGCTTGCTAGAGTTCTAATCATAAGTGCATATGATCCAAGTAGAGAAAGTATGTTAGCTTATGCCTCTCCCTCATATAAAATTGCAATAATGATTACCGGTCTAGTTATCGATTGCCTAGGGACAAATAACTTTCTCGTAACAAAAAGCTCTTTACTAAAACTAACTTAGTTGTGTCTTTATCTAAACAGCCCCTACTTTTTATTGAAGGAAATATGCCCTGGAGGCAATAATAAAGTTACTATTTATTTCCTTATAATCATGATAAATGTTTATTATTCATGCTAGAATTGTATTAACCGGAAACATAATACATGTGTGAATACATAGACAAACAAAGTGTCACTAGTATGCCTCTACTTGACTAGCTCGTTAATCAAAGATGGTTATGTTTCCTAACCATGAACAATGAGTTGTTATTTGATTAACGAGGTCACATCATTAGTTGAATGATCTGATTGACATGACCCATTCCATTAGCTTAGCACCCGATCGTTTAGTGTGTTGCTATTGCTTTCTTCATGACTTATACATGTTCCTGTAACTATGAGATTATGCAACTCCCGTTTACCGGAGGAACACTTTGGGTACTACCAAACGTCACAATGTAACTGGGTGATTATAAAGGAGTACTACAGGTGTCTCCAAAGGTACATATTCGGTTGGCGTATTTCGAGATTAGGTTTTGTCACTCCGATTGTCGGAGAGGTATCTCTGGGCCCTCTCGATAATGCACATCACATAAGCCTTGCAAGCATTGCAACTAATGAGTTAGTTGCGGAACACATCACATAAGCCTTGCAAGCATTGCAACTAATGAGTTAGTTGCGGAATGATGTGTCGGTAATGAAATTGAACTAGGTATTGGATACCGACGATCGAATCTCGGGCAAGTAACATACCGATGACAAAGGGAACAACGTATGTTGTTATGCGGTCTGACCGATAAAGATCTTCGTAGAATATGTAGGAGCCAATATGGGCATCCAGGTCCCGCTATTGGTTATTGACCGGAGACGTGTCTCGGTCATGTCTACATTGTTCTTCGAACCCATAGGGTCCGCACGCTTAAGGTTACGATGACAGTTATATTATAAGTTTATGCATTTTGATGTACCGAAGGTGTTCGGAGTCCCGGATGTGATCACGGACATGACGAGGAGTCTCGAAATGGTCGAAGACATAAAGATTGATATATTGGAAGCCTATGTTTGGATATCGGAAGTGTTCCGGGTGAAATCGGGATTTACCGGAGTACCGGGAGGTTACCGGAACCCCCCGGGAACTATATGGGCCTTAGTGGGCTTTAGTGGAAAGGAGAAAGGGGCAGCCCAAGGTGGCTGTGCACCTCCCCCCTTCCCCTAGTCCTATTAGGACTAGGAGAGGTGGCCGGCCCCCTCTCTCTCTTCCCCCCCTCAAGGAGTCCTATTCCAACTAGGATTGGGGGGGGGGAATCCTACTCCCAGAGGGAGTAGGACTCTCCTGGCACGCCTCCTGTGGCCGGCCAGCCTCCCCCCTCTAATCCTTTATATACTGAGGCAGAGGCACCCCAGAAACACACAAGTTGATCCACATGATCTATTCCTTAGCCGTGTGCGGTGCCCCCAGCCACCATAGTCCTCGATAATACTGTAGCGGAGTTTAGGCGAAGCCCTGCTGCTGTAGTGCATCAAGATTGTCACCACGCCGTCGTGCTGACGGAACTCTTCCCCGACACTTTGCTGGATCGG
Organism: Triticum urartu; assembly: GCF_003073215.2. Taxonomy (NCBI): domain Eukaryota; kingdom Viridiplantae; phylum Streptophyta; class Magnoliopsida; order Poales; family Poaceae; genus Triticum; species Triticum urartu. The sequence continues at coordinate 445,518,388 of NC_053025.1, read as the reverse complement.
AGTTCGGGGATCGTCATCGAGCTGAACGTGTGCTCGAACTTGGAGGTGCCGTAGTTTCGGTGCTTGATCGGTCGGATCGGGAAGACGTACGACTACTTCCTCTACGTTGCGTCAACGCTTCCGCAGTCGGTGTGCGTGGGTACATAGACAACACTCTCCCATCTCGTTGCTATGCATCACATGATCTTGCGTGAGCGTAGGAAATTTTTTTGAAATTACTACGAAACCCAACAGTGGCATCGAGCCTAGGTTATTTATGTTGATGTTATATGCACGAGTAGAACACAAGTGAGTTGTGGGCGATATAAGTCATACTGCCTACCAGCATGTCATACTTTGGTTCGGCGGCATTGTTGGCGAGACGACCCGACCAACATTACGCGTACGCTTACGCGAGACCGGTTTCCCCGACGTGCTTTGCACATAGGTGGCTTGCGGCGACTGTCTCTCCAACTTTAGTTGAACCAAGTGTGGCTACGCCCGGTCCTTGCGAAGGTTAAAACGGAGTCTATTTGACAAACTATCGTTGTGGTTTTGATGCGTAGGTGAGATTGGTTCTTGCTTAAGCCCGTAGCAGCCACGTAAAACTTGCAACAACAAAGTAGAGGACGTCTAACTTGTTTTTGCAGGGCATGTTGTGATGTGATATGGTCAAGACATGATGCTAAATTTTATTGTATGAGATGATCATGTTTTGTAACCGAGTTATCGGCAACTGGCAGGAGCCATATGGTTGTCGCTTTATTGTATGCAATGCAAATCGCGATGTAATGCTTTACTTTATTACTAAGCGGTAGTGATAGTCGTGGAAGCATAAGCTTGGCGAGACGACAACGATGCTACGATGGAGATCAAGGTGTCACGCCGGTGACGATGGTGATCACGACGGTGCTTCGGAGATGGAGATCACAAGCACAAGATGATGATGGCCATATCATATCACTTATATTGATTGCATGTGATGTTTATCTTTTTATGCATCTTATCTTGCTTTGATTGACGGTAGCATTATAAGATGATCTCTCACTAATTATCAAGAAGTGTTCTCCCTGAGTATGCACCGTTGCGTGAAAGTTCTTCTGCTGAGACACCACGTGATGATCGGGTGTGATAGGTTCTACGTTCAAATATAACGGGTGCAAAACAGTTGCACACGCGGAATACTCAGGTTATACTTGACGAGCCAAGCATATACAGATATGGCCTCGGAACAGGGACCGAAAGGTCGAGCGTGAATCATATAGTAGATATGATCAACATAGCGATGTTCACCATTGAAACTACTCCATCTCACGTGATGATCGGACATGGTTTAGTTGATTTGGATCACGTAATCACTTAGAGGATTAGAGGATGTCTATCTAAGTGGGAGTTCTTTAAGTAATTGATTAACTACTTAAATTTATCATGAAACTTAGTACCTGATAGTATCTTGCTTGTTTATTTGATTGTAGATAGATGGCTCGTGCTGTTGTTCCGTTGAATTTTAATGCGTTCCTTGAGAAAGCAAAGTTGAAAGATGATGGTAGCAATTACACGACTGGGTCCGTAACTTGAGGATTATCCTCATTGCTGCACAGAAGAATTACGTCCTGGAAGCACCGCTGGGTGCCAGGCCTGCTACTGATGCAACTGACGACGTTAAGAACGTCTGGCAGAGCAAAGCTGATGACTACTCTATAAGTTCAAGTGTGCCATGCTTTACGGCTTAGAACGGGACTTCAACGACGTTTTGAACGTCATGGAGCATATGAGATGTTCCAGGAGTCGAAGTTAATATTTCAAGCAAATGCCCGGATTGAGAGATATGAAGTCTCCAATAAGTTCTACATCTGCAAGATGGAGGAGAATAGTTCTGTCAGTGAGCATATACTCAAAATGTTTGGGTATAACAATCACTTGATTCAAGTAGGAGTTAATCTTCCGGATGATAGTGTCATTAACAAAATTCTTTAATCACTGCCACCAAGCTACAAGAGCTTAGTGATGAACTATAATATGCAAGGGATGAACAAGACTATTCCCGAGCTCTTCGTGATGCTGAAAGCTGCGGAGGTAGAAATCAAGAAGGAGCATCAAGTGTTGATGGTCAACAAGACCACTAGTTTCAAGAAAAAGGGCAAAGGGAAGAAGAAGGGGAACTTCAAAAAGAACGGCAAGCAAGTTGCTACTCAAGAGAAGAAACCCAAGCCTGGACCTAAGCCTGAAACTGAGTGCTTCTACTGCAAGCAGACTGGTCACTGGAAGCGGAACTGCCCCAAGTATTTGGCGGATAAGAAGGATGGCAAGGTGAACAAAGGTATATGTGATATACATGTTATTGATGTGTACCTTACTAATGCTCGCAGTAGCACCTGGGTATTTGATACTGGTTCTGTTGCTAATATTTGCAACTCGAAACAGGGACTACGATTAAGCAACACTGGCCAAGGGCGAGGTGATGATGCGCGTGGGAAACGGTTCCAAAGTCGATGTGATCGCAGTCGGCACACTACCTCTACATCTACCTTCGGGATTATATTAGACCTAAATAATTGTTATTTGGTGCCAGCGTTGAGCATGAACATTATATCTGGATCTTGTTTGATGCGAGACGGTTATTCATTTAAATCAGAGAATAATGGTTGTTCTATTTATATGAGTAATATCTTTTATGGTCATGCACCCTTGAAGAGTGGTCTATTCTTATTGAATCTCGATAGTAGTAAGACACATATTCATAATGTTGAAGCCAAAAGATGCAGAGTTGATAATGATAGTGCAACTTATTGTGGCACTGCCGTTTAGGTCATATCGGTGTAAAGCGCATGAAGAAACTCCATACTGATGGACTTTGGAACCACTTGATTATGAATCACTTGGTACTTGCGAACCGTGCCTCATGGGCAAGATGACTAAACGCCGTTCTCCGGTACTATGGAGAGAGCAACAATTTGTTGGAAATCATACATACAGATGTATGTGGTAGATGATATTGAGGCTCGTGTGGCGATATCGTTATTTTCTCACCTTCACAGATGATTTAAGCAGATATGGGTATATCTACTTAATGAAACATAAGTCTGAAACATTTGAAAAGTTCAAAGAATTTCAGAGTGAAGTTGAAAATCATCGTAACAAGAAAATAAAGTTTCTACGATCTGATCGTGGAGGAGAATATTTGAGTTACGAGTTTGGTGTACATTTGAAACATGTGGAATAGTTTCGCAACTCACGCCACCCGGAACACCACAGCGTAATGGTGTGTCCGAAAGTCGTAATCATACTTTACTAGATATGGTGCGATCTATGATGTCTCTTACAGATTTACCGCTATCGTTTTGGGGATACGCTTCTAGAGGAGCCGCATTCACGTTAAATAGGGCACCATCAAAATCCGTTGAGACGACGCCTTATGAACTGTGGTTTGGCAAGAAACCAAAGTTGTCGTTTCTTAAAGTTTGGGGCTGCGATGCTTATGTGAAAAAGCTTCAACCTGATAAGCTCGAACCCAATCGGAGAAATGTGTCTTCATAGGATATCCAAAGGAAACTATTGGATACACCTTCTATCACAGATCCGAAGGCAAGACTTTTGTTGCTAAATTCGGAAACTTTCTGGAGAAGGAGTTTCTCTCGAAAGAAGTGAGTGGGAGGAAAGTAGAACTTGACGAGGTAACTGTACCTGCTCCCTTATTGGAAAGTAGTACATCACAGAAAACTGTTTCTATGACACCTACACCAGTTAGTGAGGAAGCTAATGATGATGATCATGAAACTTCAGAACAAGATACTACTGAACCTCGTAGATCAACCAGAGTGAGATCCGCGCCAGAGTGGTACGGTAATCCGTTCTGGAAGTCATGATGCTAGATCATGATGAACCTACGAACTATGAAGAAGCGATGGTGAGCCCAGATTCCGCAAAGTGGCTTGAAGCCATGAAATCTGAGATGGGATCCATGTATGAGAACAAAGTATGGACTTTGGTTGACTTGCCGATGATCGGCAAGCAATTGAGAATAAATGGATCTTCAAGAAGAAGACTGACGCTGACGGTAATATTACTGTCTACAAAGCTCGACTTGTCGCAAAAGGTTTTCGACAAGTTCAAGGGGTTGACTACGATGAGACCTTCTCACCCGTAGCGATGCTTAAGTCTGTCCGAATCATGTTAGCAATTGCCGCATTTTATGATTATGAAATTTGGCAGATGGATGTCAAAACTGCATTCCTGAATGGATTTCTGGAAGAAGAGTTGTATATGATGCAACCAGAAGGTTTTGTCGATCCAAAGGGAGCTAACAAAGTGTGCAAGCTCCAGCGATCCATTTATGGACTGGTGCAAGCCTCTCGGAGTTGGAATAAACGCTTTGATAGTGTGATCAAAGCATTTGGTTTTATACAGACTTTTGGAGAAGCCTGTATTTACAAGAAAGTGAGTGGGAGCTCTGTAGCATTTCTGATATTATATGTGGATGACATATTTAATTGGAAATGATATAGAATTTCTGGATAGCATAAAGGGATACTTGAATAAGAGTTTTTCAATGAAAGACCTCGGTGAAGCTGCTTACATATTAGGCATTAAGATCTATAGAGATAGATCAAGACGCTTAATTGGACTTTCACAAACACATACCTTGACAAAATTTTGAAGAAGTTCAAAATGGATCAAGCAAAGAAAGGATTCTTGCCTGTGTTACAAGGTGTGAAATTGAGTAAGACTCAATGCCCGACCACTGCAGAAGATAGAGAGAATATGAAAGATGTTCCCTATGCATCAGCCATAGGATCTATCATGTATGCAATGCTGTGTACCAGACCTGATGTGTGCCTTGCTATAAGTCTAGCAGGGAGGTACCAAAGTAATCCAGGAGTGGATCACTGGACAGCGGTCAAGAACATCCTGAAATACCTGAAAAGGACTAAGGATATGCTTTCTCGTATATGGAGGTGACAAAGAGCTCGTCGTAAAGGTTACGTTGATGCAAGCTTTGACACTGATCCGGACGATTCTAAATCGCAAACCAGATACGTGTTTACATTAAACGGTGGAGCTGTCAGTTGGTGCAGTTCTAAACAAAGCGTCGTGGCGGGATCTACATGTGAGCGGAGTACATAGCTGCTTCGGAAGCAGCAGAACGAAGGAGTCTGGATGAAGGAGTTCATATCGATCTAGGTGTCATACCTAGTGCATCGGTCCAATGAAAATCTTTTGTGACAATACTGGTGCAATTGCCTTGGCAAAGGAATCCAGATTTCACAAGAGAACCAAGCACATCAAGAGACGCTTCAATTCCATCCGGGATCTAGTCCAGGTGGGAGACATAGAGATTTGCAAAATACATACGGATCTGAATGTAGCAGACCCACGTTGACTAAGCCTCTTCCACGAGCAAAACATGATCAGCACAAGGCTCCATGGGTGTTAGAATCATTACGTGTAATCTAGATTATTGACTCTAGTGCAAGTGGGAGACTGAAGGAAATATGCCCTAGAGGCAATAATAAAGTTATTAATTTATTTCCTTATATCATGATAAATGTTTATTATTCATTGCTAGAATTGTATTAACCGGAACATAATACATGTGTGAATACATAGACAAACAAAGTGTCACTAGTATGCCTCTACTTGACTAGCTCGTTAATCAAAGATGGTTATGTGTCACTAGTATGCCTCTACTTGACTAGCTCGTTAATCAAAGATGGTTATGTTTCCTAACCATGAACAATGAGTTGTTATTTGATTAACGAGGTCACATCATTAGTTGAATGATCTGATTCACATGACCCATTCCATTAGCTTAGCACCCGGTCGTTTAGTGTGTTGCTATTGCTTTCTTCATGACTTATACATGTTCCTGTAACTATGAGATTATGCAACTCCCGTTTACCGGAGGAACACTGTGGGTACTACCAAACGTCACAACGTAACTGGGTGATTATAAAGGAGTACTACAGGTGTCTCCAAAGGTACATATTGGGTTGGCGTATTTCGAGATTAGGTTTTGTCACTCCGATTGTCGGAGAGGTATCTCTGGGCCCTCTCGGTAATGCACATCACATAAGCCTTGCAAGCATTGCAACTAATGAGTTAGTTGCGGAATGATGTATTACAGAACGAGTAAAGAGACTTGCCGGTAACGAGATTGAACTAGGTATTGGATACCGACGATCGAATCTCGGGCAAGTAACATACTGATGACAAAGGGAACAACGTATGTTGTTATGCGGTCTGACCGATAAAGATCTTCGTAGAATATGTAGGAGCCAATATGGGCATCCAGGTCCCGCTATTGGTTATTGACCGGAGACATGTCTCGGTCATGTCTACATTGTTCTCAAACCCGTAGGGTCCGCACGCTTAAGGTTACGATGACAGTTATATTATGAGTTTATGCATTTTGATGTACCGAAGGTTGTTTGAAGTCCTGGATGTGATCACGGACATGACGAGGAGTCTCGAAATGGTCGAGACATAAAGATTGATATATTGGAAGCCTATGTTTGGATATCGGAAGTGTTCCGGGTGAAATCGGGATTTTACCGGAGTACCGGGAGGTTACCGGAACCCCCCGGGAGCTATATGGGCCTTAGTGGGCTTTAGTGGAAAGGAGAAAGGGGCAGCCCAAGGTGGCTGTGCGCCTCCCCCCTTCCCCTAGTCCTATTAGGACTAGGAGAGGTGGCCGGCCCCCTCTCTCTCTTTCCCCCTCAAGGAGTCCTATTCCAACTAGGATTGGGGGGGATCCTACTCCCAGAGGGAGTAGGACTCTCCTGGCGCGCCTCCTGTGGCCGGCCAGCCTCCCCCCTCTAGTCCTTTATATACTGAGGTAGAGGCACCCTAGAACACACAAGTTGATCCACGTGATCTATTCCTTAGCCGTGTGCGGTGCCCCCAGCCACCATAGTCCTCGATAATACTGTAGCGGTGTTTAGGCGAAGCCCTGCTGCTGTAGTGCATCAAGATCGTCACCACGCCGTCGTGCTGACAGAACTCTTCCCCGGCACTTTGCTGGATCGGAGTCCGGGATCGTCATCGAGCTGAACGTGTGCTCGAACTCGGAGGTGCCGTAGTTTCGGTGCTTGATCGGTTGGATCGTGAAGACGTACGACTACTTCCTCTACGTTGTGTCAGCGCTTCCGCAGTCGGTCTGCGTGGGTACGTAAACAACACTCTCCCCTCTCGTTGCGATACATCACATGATCTTGCGTGAGCATAGGAATTTTTTTGAAATTACTACGAAACCAACATTTATTTGCGTGCTCTTTATTATCTTACAAACCTATCCTATCACACCTACAAAGTACTTCTAGTTTCATACTTGTTCTAGGTAAAGCGAACATCAAGCGTGCGTAGAGTTGTATCGGTGGTCGATAGAACTTGAGAGAATATTTGTTCTGCCTTTAGCTCCTCGTTGGTTCGACACTCTTACTTATCGAAAATTGTTGTGATCCCCTATACTTGTGGGTTATCAACGCGCGACGCACTGAGGCGACAAGCGCAGCCTGTAGCACATCCTTTTCCAAGCATGCCAATCCACCAAAGCGCCGCCTCTGCCATCAACCTCGTCGATGAGGAAAACGAGCAGGCGCCACGGTCCGTTGAGGCCGAGGCGCTCACCGGCAACGCGATGGACGACGCCGTGACGCACGTCATCGTCAGGGTTGAGCAGACCTTTGGCGCATGGCGCTTGAGTGCCACAGATCAAGATAGGCATGTCAGCGTCGACAGGCTACAGCTCGCCACACAACATGATTGATGGTACACCGCAGAGCAAGCTAGGCGCGTCCGCGCTGACTAGTTGCGGCTCGCTGCATGGCGAGACTGTTGGAGCGCCACAGAGCGAGAGGCGTGGCGCGCCGCACAGCAAGAGCAGATCCATTGGCACTTGCCTGCTGTCGACACGGCGTCGCGGCTGGGTACATGTCTCGTCAGTACCCCCATTCCTCGCCAGGAGTGGGCGGAGGCCCTCAGGGTTGTACTTGCACCAGAGGCCGGACGCGCCGTACTTGCACCGGACGCCCGCCGCACTGTTCTCATGGGTGCCACCGTTCGCCTTGTCCGCGACCCGCTGGATGCCAACGCGCTGGTCCATAGGCTCGACCGCCTCCTTGGCCCAGGTGTCCACCTGGGCGCAGTAGAGGAACATGGTTGTCGCATCCTCGAGCTAGTGATCTTCGATGAAATAGCCAACTTGGAGCTTGAGATTGCGCTCCAGATGTACCGCGAGCGTGTCGACCGCTTGGACGAATGCCTGCACGAGTTCAGGTAGAGCCAAGAGCTACCGTAGGCAAGGACTGCTGGTTATGGTCTCATGGACGCGTTATTATTTTTTTGAGTCGTTTCGACGTGGATAGCAATGTATTCGCAGCCATCATAGTATTGCTCTGTTTATTCCTCTGTTTCAATGTGTGTACTCTGTTTTTCGTTCTTATATGTTTTGTTTAAATGTGTGTGTAAACGCTTTCCATTCTGTATATGTGGATGATAACAGCTAGATTCAGATTAGTATACAAAAACAGATAGAAAATGGAATTCATAATATATATATATATATATATTAATTGTTCATTAGTTCATGACAGAATATATATATATATATATAATATCATCACATATACGTGATGATACTTAACTACTAGGTACAATGCATAAAATTGAAAACGAACAATATTAAAACTAATGATCCCTCCTAGGCTAGTATTCCGGCAGCCCCTCGCCAGCAGTTCCCTGGTGCGCGGCGTCTTCCCAGTGCGGAGATAGTACTCCGCCTCGCAGCACTTGACGTACCGATCTACCTCTTGCTGGTGGACGTGCGCGAACGATCTTGCCATTTTGTTGGGCGCCCACCGGAGCTCCTCGTCGGTGGCACACCAGAGCTTATCGGCCCACCTCCACGCAGTGACGAGGCGCCCAGCGCCTATGACCTTCCTCGCGAAGTACCTATCTTCATACACCTCCTCGGCATGACGACGCGCCCACCCCCGAAGCTCCATTGCCTCCTTTTTCCAGGCGGCATCACAGGCCGCCTGGTACCTGGCTTCCTCCTCCGCCATCTCCTTCTTGAACGCCACTTGCCTGGCTTTCTTAGCCGGCGGCAGCGACTTCCACAGACAAAGATTGTATTGGTTCCAAAACCAATCCAAAGTTGGGGGGTCCGGCGCAACCTCGTCAGGCAGCGCGTAGGGCTCCTCGTCGCTGCTATTCGAGTGAGCGTCCTCGGGGGGCGGCGACTCCTCGTCGGCGCCTGGGTAGACCGGCGGCGCCATGGCAGAGATTTGAGAGAGAGAGAGGCGAGCGAGGGGAGGATGTAGATGAGAATGCAGGCAGGACGACGTGAGCAAGGGAGTATTTATTGGTGGCCGGAATCTAGATCGACGGGGACAGTACACACGCCAGTCGCCGGAATTTACGAGTACTATAGTTTGAACATAATAGCTGACGGTTTCCAATACAGAACCGTGTCTAGTTAATGATCCCCGCCACTCACCTACCAAACCTCGAGCCACGAGATATTGTCAATCGTGTGGGGGCTGGTTGTCTTGCCAGATCTTTACATTTTCTTTTTTGAACACCAGATATTTACATCGTCTGATGGTTTTTTAACTCGCACACAAGTACACAAAAATATGATTTTTCAAACCATTATGATTAGGCGTTGCATGTAGATGTAGTTCAAATTTGAATTACGGTCATTAAATGGTTAGAAAATCACTTAAATGTCTTTAAAAGGTCAAATGACCCCTGAAATTTTCCAAATTTTCACATGATAGTTGTATTAGTGCACGTTAAACGTAGAAAAAAATTGAAGGCCGTAAGAGGAAGCTATCTCCCGTTCGTCATCAAACATGCATTGTTCCCTCTCGGAACCACAAACCTTCTAGTGAGTTGCTCCGGTTTCTGAGGGGTGTGTGTCCAAACTTTCGTCAAACATGCCAATTTCTTTACCACGTCATCTTGGTGGCATGACATTACATCAACCAAGGTTTCATGTTTTTCTGATCATTTTTTATTTTTTGGAATTAAAATGCCATGGCACTCCATGCATACGTATGCATGTGCCCATGCCTTGAGACCAATATGTTTGAAAATTCCTTCTAATTTACTCCACATGAAATTAACTCGCACACAAGTACACAAAAATATGATTTTTCAAACCGTTTTGGTTAGGCGTTGCGTGTATATGTAGTTCAAATTTGAATTACGGTCATTAAATGGTTAGAAAATCACTTAAATGTCTTTAAAAGGTCAAATGACCCCTGAAATTTTCCATAATTTTCACATGACAGTTGTGTTAGTGCACGTTAAACGTAGAAAAAAATTTGAAGGCCATAAGAGGAAGCTATCTCCCGTTCGTCATCAAACATGCATTGTTCCCTCTTGGAACCACGAACCTTCTAGTGAGTTGCTCTGGTTTGTGAGGCGTGTGTGTCCAAACTTTCTTCAAACAGGCCATTTTTTACCACGTCATCTTGGTGGCATGACATTAAATCAAGCAAGGTTTCATGTTTTTCTGATCATTTTTAATTTTTTTGGAATTAAAATGCCATGGCACTACATGCATGTGTCCATGCCTTGAGACCAATATGTTTGAAAATTCCTTCTAATTTACTGCACATGGAATTAACTCGCACACAAGTACACAAAAATGTGATTTTTCAAACCGTTTTGGTTAGGCGTTGCATGTAGATGTAGTTCAAATTTAATTACGGTCATTAAATGGTTAGAAAATCACTTAAATGTCTTTAAAAGGTCAAATGACCCCTGGAATTTTCCAAATTTTCACATGATAGTTGTATTAGTGCACGTTAAACATAGAAAAAAATTGAAGGCAGTAAGAGGAAGCTGTCTCCCGTTCGTCATCAAACATGCATTGTTCCCTCTCGGAACCATGAACCTTCTAATGAGTTGCTCCGGTTTCTGAGGGGTGTGTGTCCAAACTTTCGTCAAACATGCCAATTTTTTTACCACATCATCTTGGTGGCATGACATTATATCAACCAAGGTTTCATGTTTTTCTGATCATTTTTTAATTTTTTGGAATTAAAATGCCATGGCACTCCATGCATACGTATGCATGTGCCCATGCCTTGAGACCAATATGTTTGAAAATTCATTCTAATTTACTGCACATAGAATTAACTCGCACACAAGTACACATATATCATTTTTCAAACCGTTTTTGTCAGGCGTTGCATGTAGATGTAGTTCAAATTTGAATTATAGTCATGAAATGGCTTGAAAATCACTTAAATGTCTTTAAAAGGTCAAATGATCCCTAGAATTTTCCAAAATTTCACATTACAGTTGTAGTAGTGCATGTTAGACGTAGAAAAAAATTGAAGGCCGTAAGAGGAAGCTATCTCTCGTTCGTCATCAAACATGCATTGTTCCCTCTCGGAACCACGAGCCTTCTAGTGAGTTGCTCCGGTTTGTGAGGGGTGTGTGTCCAAACTTTTGTCAAACATGCCAATTTCTTTACCACATCATCTTGGTGGCATGACATTACATCAACCAAGGTTTCATGCATTTCTGTTTTTTTTTATTTTTTGGAATTAAAATGCCATGTCACTCAATGTTAAAATGCCATGTCACTCCATGTGTTTCTGTTTTTTTATTTCTTTACCACATCATGTTGGTGGCATGACATTACATCAACCAAGGTTTCATGTGTTTCTAATTTTTTTTATTTTTTGGGATTAAAATGCCATGTCACTCAATGCATACGTAGGCATGTGTCCATGTCGTGAGACAAATATGTTTGAAAATTCCTTCTAATTTCCTGCACATGGAATTAGCTCACACACAAGTACACAAATATGATTTTTCAAACCGTTTTGGTTAGGTGTTGCATGTAGATGTAGTTCAAATTTGAATTATGGTCATTAAATGGCTAGAAAATCACTTAAATATCTTTAAAAGGTCAAATGACCCCTAGAATTTTCCAAAATTTCACATTACAGTTGTAGTAGTGCACGTTAGACGTAGAAAAAAATTGAAGGTCGTAAGAGGAAGCTATCTCTCATTCGTCATCAAACATGCATTGTTCCCTCTCGGAACCACGAGCCTTCTAGTAAGTTGCTCCGGTTTGTAAGGGGTGTGTGTCCAAAATTTCGTCAAACATGCCAATTTTTTTACCACATCATCTTGGTGGCATGACATTACATCAACCAAGGTTTCATGTGTTTCTGATTTTTTGTGGAATTAAAATGCCATGTCACTCCATGCTTAATTGTGTCATAGCCGTTAGACCAATATGTTTGAAAATTCATTCCAATTTACTGCACATGGAATTAAATCGCACACAAGTACACAAAATATGAGTTTTCAAACCGTTATGGTTAGCTGTTGCATGTACATGTAGTTCAAATTTCAATTACGGTCATTAAATGGCTAGAAAATCACTTAAATGTCTTGAAAGGTCAAATGACCCCTGAATTTTTCCAAAATTTGACATGACAGTTGTATTAGTACTACAAAATTTCTCGTTCATTTAAAACACCATTCATTGCCACTTTACTCCAAATTCGTCTTTCATAGCTAATAAAAAATATCTACAACATCACACACAATTGTTTTCTAGGAACCGTTTGCGATGAAAATATCTGGGTCTATTTAAGTCTCCCTCCTTAAGTTTCGCCGGCTCGTCTGCTCTAGTGCCGGCAACCCCCGAATCCACGAATCCTGATCCCCATTCCCGCACCCCCTCCTTGCAAAGAGGACGTTGTGGAAACACTTCGTGAAGGCTAGTACGATGGTCGCATCCCCCCCCAGCGTTGCCGCCTGCGCCGAGAGCGCGGCCGCCTACGCGGAGAGTACTGCCGAATCCGCATTGAGCGTGGCCACTTCCGTCGAGAGGGCGTCTATGGCAGCCGACAGGGCAGCTGCAGCAGCCGAGACAGCTGCAGCTGCTGCTGCGACGGCGGCAACAAACGCCAAGAGCACTCGAGCTGCCATTCGTGTCGCCAATGTCGCCCTGGCCCGGGTCAAGGCCATCCACGCCAAGATCGAGGATGCAGACGCCAAGATATTTTAGGCCACCTCAGACTCTAGCATGCAACCCACGTCTGAAAAGGCGGTAGTGGCCATGGAGCACCTGCTTCCTCATGAGGTCGCCGAGCGGGAGCTGGAGATGCAGGAGGCGGCGGAGATCAACGAGCGCCAGGAGGAGGAGTTGCGTGTGGCCAAGGTCGAGGTGGAGAAGAGTCTGTCCGTTGAGGAATTGGCGGTGGAGTACCAACATGAGCTCTGGCGCATCCACTACTACGAGCACTACAACCTTGGCCGAGGACGAGGATGCGGTCGACTTCAGCAGGGGGGACGACGAGTCCACCAACGGTGGCATGTCGCCAGGACAAGTCATCGACGTCTCATCTCACACTGGCGATGCATAGGCTGGCCGGCGGCGGATTTGCTAAAATTATGCGTACTTAGGCTTTATTTTTAATGTTGGTCTTTTGTTAGAGAAATGCTTATGTCAACTGGCTCTGTTTAATTACTAAAATTGCTCGATTCAGTAAGTGTGGTCTATTTGCTATACGCTCTTTTGTGTGCCCAAATTAGCAAGCGATGTTAAATTATGCAATGACGTACCCAGGGAAATTTCCACCAAAATTTGAATTATCAAAGTTATCTCATGCGCGTAAAGCAGAAGAATCATTTGCGATGCACACAATCGTTCAAAGTGAATGGTCCGGCGGCACCGCGCGCAAAATTTCCCTCCAGATTTCCAAAATTTTGGCCTACCGCCAAAATATCTACCCCCGCCCCCCTTCCCCACCCCCTTTTCTCCCTGACCACAAGTCACATTTCCCATGTTTCCTCCTTCCTTCCTAAGCTATAGTCGCTTCCACGCTCTCGCCGTCTCACATCCTACCGTCGGGGTCGCCATGGTCTTCTTCAAAGACCTCTCCAGCGGTTCCCCCTCCGGTGATGACTCCTTCACCACCCAGGTATGCCTCTCTTCTCTCTCTCGGGATATGACTTGGAATGAAGGATTTTTACCCGGCGGTCGATTTGAGTCATTTCTTCCTCTTGTAGCTCCCTAGGACCATCAGTGGCAACGAATGGAGCGGAGTGGCTGAAGATCTATCTGCTCATTGTCACCATCAATCTCCATGTGTGAAGCTAGTTGCATTTGAATCTATGGACAGTGGGAGGAAGTTTCTGGCATGTGCAGAGAAGGTTAGACCCTCTTCCGTTGTTACAAATCATTTGTTAGATGTGATTCAGACACTATCACAGTCCCAACCCATTCATACCACACCTTCAATCAAACGCATCCTAAGACAGTGTCACAGTTTGTACCTAGTATCTTAAATTGTTGTCATCTCATCAGCGATGCCATTAGAAAATTATTTGGCACCGCTTCAGCAGTTTGTGCAGCCAACTTTGGTCCACACATCCGAGCAGCCAAGCAGTAAAATACTAAATCTTTATGGCACGAAGGAACTGGGCATCAGAGCAACTACGTGCTCCGGAGTCCGGGTCCTTGATTTTTTTCGCATCAGCGCGCCAGTGCAGGGCACCGGTGCGAGATGTAGCAACAGTTGTCTTTACCCCAGTTTTGGCATACATAGTGGACGGCCTTAGTGCTATTAGTTCTATGTTACTAAATTTGTGCATGTACACACCTGTCGTTAGTATCAATTTGCTGTCATCCAAACACTGTCGCTATGCTGTTGCGGTTATATTTACCTTCCTCATAAAATGTTCAGTTTGTTATTTATTGTATATGAGTAAGAACTTGTAGCATCGTTGTAGTTAATTACAGCTTCTGATGTTCCAGAATTTGGTTGTTGTCTCAGTAGCAATTAATTCATTTGCACATTGATCTTTTTGAGAAGATATGTCATAATTAACATGTTTCTTTAGTTTTTTAAAATAAGCATTGGTGATTTTCTATGTTGCTATAAACCCATTTCCCCTACAATTGTTACTAGTCTAGTTTTAAATATTATAGGATGAACGAAAGTGTTCTTACATGGAGTGGGTTGATCCAGAGTGGCCACAGTCTTCGAAGATGTGCCTAGCGAAGCTCTAGAGCATGTATGAGGAAGAGAACAGACGTAGGCTTAGAGAAATTGTTGTCAACGCTGAAGAATATTTGAAGATGCGGGATAAAAAGTTGAAGGTGGAGAATGAGCTCGGATTTTTTAAATCGTACTTTGCTAAGATGGTGTTGGCGAAGGAGGAGGCACTTTCCCAGTTGACCCATGCAAAACAGGTTCTTACTAAACTGAAAGCAGAGGTGGATAAGACGAGCCTGGATGATCTTGATTAGGGAAATGAATATATTGTTCTTATGAAGTTGAACTTGCTATATGTTGTATTGTGTTGTTTTCATGTAGCTACCGTACTGTGATGTTATAATATATTTATGTGCCTGATATGAAATTGGCAAACAGTTCTTTAATATGAAATGTGAATTTGTGTAATACTGTAATTATTAATTGTAAACTAATAAACCTACTAAATGTCTCATGGACCTTTGCAAACGGTTCTAGCAGTAAAAGCGCTTGCGATGGATAGCCCAATGCCACACGGTTTTCTTCATCAAATCGTGTGTGATATAGTTGATAAAAGCAAAAAGTTAACCAAGGCAGACCGTCTGTGATAGTTACACCTTTCACACACGAGCCTACACATAAAACTGTGTGGGATGTACGTACGAACGGAAACGTTTTCCCTGGATTGACTGTGTGGGATGTACATAAGAATGGAAACATATTCCTTGGATTGACCATGTGTGATGTACATACCTATGGAAATGATTTTCTGGGATTCACCATGTGGGATGTACATACCTACGAAAGGGAAGCTTCGGCGCACCCCTACCTGGCGCGCCAAATGTCGGATCACGGGTTCCGGCAAAACCCTTAAGGTTCGAACACCGGGGTGCACACGAAGATTCCCCCCTACCGATCCACGTCCTAACTCGGCTGAGATCTTACGAACTAACTCGGCGAACTCGCAACACAAGGGACACAAGATTTATACTGGTCCGGGCCACCGTTGTGGTGTAATACCCTACTCCAGTGTGGTGGTGGTGGATTGCCTCTCGGGCTGAGGATGAACAGTACAAAGGGTAGAACAGCCTCCTGAGGTTGAGGTGTTCTTGTGCTTGGCGAACTTATGGTTGTTCTGGTCTCTCTCGATCTCTCACTCTCGCCTCGATCTCCTCCCCTAGCTATGGTGGTGGCTAGTTCTATTTATAGAGGCCCTGGTCCTCTCCCCAAATATTGAGCGGGAAGGGAGCCAACAATGACCAATTTGAAAGGGACAGCTAGTACAGCTTATCCTGACAAAAGTGGTCTTCGCCTGCAAAAAGCTCTGGTGGTGACGCCGCCTTGGGCTCCATGGTGACCTCCGTCTTGCTGTCCTTCTAGTCTTGGTCTTGTTGCATCGATATGGTAACATTTGCTTGATGCCTCAGTACTCTGCGCCTGCGCCTGCTTTCTTAGTACCAAAGAGGAAACAAGGACGCTGCGCGCGCTGGCGCCCGCCTGGCGCTCGCCTGGACTCGGTCGTCATGGCTCACATCACTAGAACCTCACGAGGTTTTCCTGGCCTTGAACTCTCCGCCCCTCACGAGCCAGCCTGGTGAGGCCGCTCCTAAAGAGGTCTTGCATCGTCCGCCTCGCGAGGCTTGGCCCCTCGTGAAGGTCTTGAATGCCTTGTTGATGAAGATGGGTCGTACAGGCCTGCTAGCAAAGCCACGCCATGGGCCGCATGCAGGCAAGTCTGGGGACCCCCGTTCCTAGAACACCGACAGTGTTGATGGTGGATATGACCACTAGTTCCAAGTAAAAGGGCAAGGGAAAGAAAGGGAACTTCAAGAAGAATGGCAAGCAATTTGCCACTCCCATGAAGAAGCCCAAAGCTAGACCCAAGCCTGAAACTAAGTGCTTCAACTGCAAAGGAAATTGTCACTGGAAGCGAAACCGCCCCAAAATACTTGGCGGATAAGAAGGATGGCAAAGTGAACATAAGTATATATGATATACATGTTATTGATGTGTACTTTACTAGTTTTCATAGTAGCCCCTGGGTATTTGATACAGGCTCAGTTGCTATGCTTAGTAACTCAAAATAGGAGTTACAAAATGAACAGAGACTAGTTGAGGGCAAAGTGACGATGTGTGTTGGAAGAGATTCCAAGGTTGATAAGATCACCATCGCATACTGCCTCTACCTTTGGGATTAGTGTTGAACCTAAATAAATGTTATTTGGTGTTTGCGTTGAGCATGAATATGATTGGATCATGTTTATTGCAATACGGTTATTCATTTAAGTCCGAGTTGTTCTGTTTACATGAATAATACCTTCTGTGGTCATACACCCAATATAAATGGTTTATTGAATCTCGATCGTAGTGATACACATATTCATAATATTAAAGCCAAAAGATGCAAAGTTAATAGTGATAGTGCAACTTATTTGTGGCACTGTCGTTTAAGTCATATTGGTGTAAAGCGCATGAAGAAACTCCATGCTAATGGGCTTTTGGAATCACTTGATTAGGAATCACTTGATACTTGCGAACCATGCCTCTTGGGCAAGATGACCAAAACTCCGTTCTTCGGACCAGTGGAGCGAGCCACTGACTTATTGGAAATAATACATACTGATGTATGTGGTCCGATGAGTGTTGAGGCTCGCGGCGGGTATCGTTATTTTCCGACCTTCACAGATGATTTGAGCAGATATGGATATATCTACTTAGTGAAACATAAGTCTGAAACATTTGAAAAGTTCAAAGAATTTCAGAGTGAAGTGGAAAATCATCGTAACAAGAAAATAAAGTTTCTATGATCTGATCGCGGAGGCGAATATTTGAGTTACGAGTTTGGTCTTCATTTGAAACAATGTGAAATAGTTTCGCAACTCATGCTACCTGGAACACCACAGCGTAATGGTGTGTCCGAACGTCGTAACCATACCTTATTAGATATGGTGTGATCTATGATATCTCTTACCAATTTACCACTAGCGTTTTGGGGTTATGCATTAGAGACAACTGCATTCACATTTAATAGGGCACCATCTAAATCCGTTGAGATGACACCGTATGTGAAGGAAATATGCCCTAGAGGCAATAATAAAGTTATTATTTATTTCCTTATATCATCATAAATGTTTATTATTCATGCTAGAATTGTATTAACCGGAAATATAATACATGTGTGAATACATAGATAAACAGAGTGTCACTAGTATGCCTCTACTTGACTAGCTCGTTTATCAAAGATGGTTATATTTCCTAGCCATATACATGAGTTGTCATTTGATTAACGGGATCACATCATTAGGAGAATGATGTGATTGACTTGACCCATTCCGTTAGCTTAGCACTTGATCGTTCAGTATGTTGTTATTGCTTTCTTCATGACTTATACACGTTTCTATGACTATGAGATTATGCAACTCCCGTTTACCAAAGGAACACTTTGTGTGCTACCAAACGTCACAACATAACTAGGTGATTATAAAGGTTCTCTACAGGTGTCTCCGAAGGTACTTGTTGAGTTGGCGTATTTCGAGATTAGGATTTGTCGCTCCGATTATCGGGGAGGTATCTCTGGGCCCACTCGGTAATGCACATCACTATAAGCCTTGCAAGCATTGTAACTAATGAGTTAGTTGCAGGATGATGTATTACGAAACGAGTAAAGAGACTTGCCGGTAACGAGATTGAACTAGGTATTGAGATACCGACGATCGAATCTCGGGCAAGTAACATACCGATGACAAAGGGAACAACGTATGTTGTTATGCGGTTTGACCGATAAAGATCTTCGTAGAATATGTGGGAGCCAATATGAGCATCCAAGTTCCGCTATTGGTTATTGATCGGAGATGTGTCTCGGTCATGTCTACATAGTTCTTGAACCCGTAGGGTCCGCACGCTTAAAGTTCGGTGACGATCGGTATTATGAGTTTTGTGTTTTGATGTACCAAAGGTAGTTCGGAGTCCCGGATGTGATCACGGACATAACGAGGAGTCTCGAAATGGCCGAGAGGTAAATATCGATATATTGGACGACTATGTTCGGACACCGGAAAGGTTCCAGAAGGTTTTGGACATATATTGGAGTACCGGGGGTTACTGGAACCTCCCCCCCCCCCGGGGGGGCTTCATGGGCCTACATGGGCCTTAGTGGAAATAGAGGGCAGCAAGGGGAGTGTGGGGCGCCCCCCCCCCAAGGCCCAAACTGAATTGGTTTAGGGCAAGGGGGCCGGCCCCCTCTTTCCTTCTCCTCCTCTCCCTTTCCTTCCCCCTCTCCTACTCCTACTAGGAATAGGAGGAGTCCTACTCCTAGTGGGAGTAGGACTCCCCCTTGGCGCGCCTCTCCCTGGCCGGCCGCCTCCTCCCCCTTGCTCCTTTATATAACGGGGCAGGGGGCACCCCATAGACACAACAATTGATCATTGATCTCTTAGCCGTGTGCGGTGCCCCCCTCCACCATAATCCACCTCGATCATATCGTAGTGGTGCTTAGGCGAAGCCCTGTGTCGGTAGCATCATCATCACCTTCACCACGACGACGTGCTGACGAAACTCTCCCGTGAAGCTTTGCTGGATCAGAGCTCGCGGGACGTCATCGAGTTGAACGTGTGCAGAACTCGGAGGTGCCGTGCGTACGGTACTTGGATCGGTCGGATTGTGAAGACGTACGACTACATCAACCACGTTGTGCTAATGCTTCTGCTTTCGGTCTACGAGGGTTCGTGGACACACTCTCCCCTCTCGTTGCTATGCATCACCATGATCCTGCGTGTGCGTAGGATTTTTTTTTTGAAATTACTACGTTCCCCAACAGTGGCATCCGAGTCTGGTTTTATGCGTAGATGTTATATGCACGAGTAGAACACAAGTGAGTTGTGGATGATACAAGTCATACTGTTTACCAGCATGTCATACTTTGGTTCGGCGGTATTGTTGGATGAAGCGGCCCGGACCGACATTACGCGTACGCTTACGCGAGACTGGTTCTACCGACGTGCTTTGCACACAGGTGGCTGGCGGGTATCAGTTTCTCCAACTTTAGTTGAACCGAGTGTGGCTACGCTCGGTCCTTGAGAAGGTTTAAATAGCACTAACTTGACGAACTATCGTTGTGGTTTTGATGCGTAGGTAAGAACGGTTCTTGCTCAGCCCGTAGCAGCCACGTAAAACTTGCAACAACAAAGTAGAGGACGTCTAACTTGTTTTTGCAGGGCATGTTGTGATGTGATATGGTCAAGGCATGATGCTATATTTTGTTGTATGAGCTGATCATGTTTTGTAACCGAGTTATCGGCAACTGGCAGGAGCCATATGGTTGTCGCTTTATTGTATGCAATGCAATCGCCCTGTAAATGCTTTACTTTATCACTAAGCGGTAGCAATAGTAGTAGAAGCAATAGTTGGCAAGATGACAATGATGCTACGATGGAGATCAAGGTATCACGCCGGTGATGATGGTGATCATGACGGTGCTTCGGAGTTGGAGATCACAAGCACAAGATGATGATGGCCATATCATATCACTTATATTGATTGCATGTGATGTTTGTCCTTTATGCATCTTATTCTGCTTTGTTTGACGGTAGCATTATAAGATGATCTCTCACTAAATTTCAAGGTAAAAGTGTACTCCCTAAGTATGCACTGTTGCCAAGGTTCGTCGTGCCGAGACACCACATGATGATCGGGTGTGATAAGCTCTACGTTCATCTACAACGGGTGCAAGCCAGTTTTCCACACGCAGAATACTCAGGTTAAACTTGACGAGCCTAGCATATGCGGATATGGCCTCGGAACACTGAGACCGAAAGGACGAGCGTGAATCATATAGTAGATATGATCGACATAGTGATGTTCACCATTGAAAACTACCCCATCTCACGTGATGATCGGACATGGTTTAGTTGATTTGGATCACGTGGTCACTTAGATGATCAGAGGGATGTCTATCTAAGTGGGAGTTCTTAAGTAATATGATTAATTGAACTTAAATTTATCATGAACTTAGTACCAGATAGTATTTTGCTTGTCTATGTTGTTTGTAGATAGATGGCTCGTGTTGTTGTTCTGTTGAATTTTAATGCGTTCCTTGAGAAAGCAAAGTTGAAAGATGATGGTAGCAATTACACGGACTGGGTCTGTAACTTGAGGATTTTCCTCATTAGTGCATAGAAGAATTACGTCCTGGAAGCACCCTGGGTGTCAGGCCTGCTACAGATGCTGCTGATGACGTTAAGAACGTCTGGCAGAGTAAAGCTGATGACTACTCGATAGTTCAGTGTGCCATGCTTTACGGCTTAGAACCGGGACTTCAACGATGTTTTGAACGTCATGGAGCATATGAGATGTTCCAGGAGTTGAAGTTAATATTTCAAGCAAATGTCCGGATTGAGAGATATGAAGTCTTCAATAAGTTCTACAGCTGCAAGATGGAGGAGAATAGTTCTGTCAGTGAACATATACTCAAAATGTCTGTGTATCATAATCACTTGACTCAACTGGGAGTTAATCTTCCTGTTGATAGTGTCATTGACAAAGTTCTTCAATCACTGCCACCAAGCTACAAGAGCTTCATGATGAACTATAATATGCAAGGGATGAATAAGACAATTCCCGAGCTCTTCACAATGCTAAAGGCAGCGGAGGTAGAAATAAAGAAGGAGCATCAAGTGTTGATGGTCAACAAGACCACTAGTTTCAAGAAAAAGGGTAAAGGGAAGAAGAGGAACTTCAAGAAGAACATCAAACAAGTTGCTGCTCAGGAGAAGAAACCCAAGTCTGGACCTAAGCCTGAGACTGAGTGCTTCTACTGCAAACAGACTGGTCATTGGAAGCGGAACTGCCCCAAGTATTTGGCGGATAAGAAGGATGGCAAGGTGTACAAAGGTATATGTGATATACATGTTATTGATGTGTACCTTACTAGAGCTCGCAATAGCACCTGTGTATTTGATACTAGTTCTGTTGCTAATATTTGCAACTCGAAACAGGGACTACGGTTTAAGCGAAGACTGGCTAAGGATGAGGTGACGATGCGCGTGGGAAATGGTTCCAAAGTCGATGTGATCGTTGTCGACACGCTACCTCTACATCTACCTTTGGGGTTAGTTCTAGACCTAAATAATTGTTATTTGGTGCCAGCGTTAAGCATGAACATTATATCTGGATCTTGTTTGATGTGAGACGGTTATTCATTTAAATATGAGAATAATGGTTGTTCTATTTATATGAGTAATATCTTTTATGGTCATGCACCCTTGAAGAGTGGTCTATTTTTGTTGAATCTCGATAGTAGTGATACACATATTCATAATGTTGAAGCCAAAAGATGCAGAGTTGATAATGATAGTGCAACTTATTTTTGGCACTGCCGTTTAGGTCATATTGGTATAAAGCGCATGAAGAAACTCCATACTGACGGACTTTTGGAATCACTTGATTATGAATCACTTGGTACTTGTGAACCATGCCTTATGGGCAAGATGACTAAAATGCCGTTCTCCGGAACTATGGAGCGAGCAACAGATTTGTTGGAAATCATACATACTGATGTATGTGGTCCGATGAATATTGAGGCTCGCGGTGGGTATCGTTATTTTCTCACCTTCACAGATGATTTGAGCAGATATGGGTATATCTACTTAATGAACATAAGTCTGAAACATTTGAAAAGTTCAAAGAATTTCAGAGTGAAGTGGAAAATCATCTAACAAGAAAATAAAGTTTCTATGATCTGATCATGGAGGAGAATATTTGAGTTACGAGTTTGGTCTACATTTGAAACAATGCGGAATAGTTTCGCAACTCACGCCACCCAGAACACCACAACGTAATGGTGTGTCCGAACGTCGTAATCGTACTTTACTAGATATGATGCGATCTATGATGTCTCTTACTGATTTACCGCTATCGTTTTGGGGTTATGCTTTAGAGACGACTGCATTCACGTTAAATAGGGCACCATAAAAATCCGTTGAGACGACACCTTATGAACTATGGTTTGGCAAGAAACCAAAGTTGTCGTTTCTTAAAGTTAGGGGCTGCGACGCTTATGTGAAAAAGCTTCAACCTAATAAGCTCGAACCCAAATCGAAGAAATGTTTCTTCATAGGATACCCAAAAGAGACGGTTGGGTACACCTTCTATCACAAATCCGAAGGCAAGACTATTGTTGCTAAGAATGGATCCTTTCTAGAGAAGGAGTTTCTCTTGAAAGAAGTGAGTGGGAGGAAAGTAGAACTTGATGAGGTAACTGTACCTACTCCCTTATTGGAAAGTAGTTCATCATAGAAACTGGTTTCTGTGACACCTACACCAATTAGTGAGGAAGCTAATGATGATGATCATGAAATTTCAGATCAAGTTACTACCGAACCTTGTAGGTCAACCAGAGTAACATCCGCACCAGAGTGGTATGGTAATCCTGTTCTGGAGGTCATGTTACTAGACCATGACGAACCTACGAACTATGAGAAAGGGATGATGAGCCCAGATTCCACAAAATGGCTTGAGGCCATGAAATCTGAGATAGGATCCATGTATGAGAACAAAGTGTGGACTTTGGTTGACTTGCCCGATGATCGGTAAGCCATCGAGATTAAATTGATCTTCAAGAAGAAGACAGACGCTGATGGTAATGTTACTGTCTACAAAGCTCGACTTGTTGCGAAAGGTTTTCGACAAGTTCAAGGAGTTGACTACGATGAGACCTTCTCACCCGTAGCGATGCTTAAGTCCGTCCGAATCATGTTAGCTATTGCCGCATTTTATGATTATGAAATTTGGCAAATGGATGTAAAGACTGCATTCCTGAATGGATTTCTGGAAGAAGAGTTGTATATGATGCAACCTGAAGGTTTTATCGATCCAAAAGGTGCTAACAAAGTGTGCAAGCTCCAGCGATCCATTTATGGACTGGTGCAAGCCTCTCGGAGTTGGAATAAACGTTTTGATAGTGTGATCAAAGCATATGGTTTTATACAGACTTTTGGAGAAGCCTGTATTTACAAGAAAGTGAGTGGGAGCTCTGTAGCATTTCTAATATTATATGCGGATGACATATTGTTGATTGGAAATGATATAGAATTTCTGGATAGCATAAAAGGATACTTGAATAAAAGTTTTTCAATGAAAGACCTTGGTGAAGCTGCTTACATATTGGGCATCAAGATCTATAGAGATAGATCAAGACGCTTAATTGGACTTTCACAAAGCAAATACCTTGACAAAGTTTTGAAGAAGTTCAAAATGGATCAGGCAAAGAAAGGGTTCTTGCCTGTGTTACAAGGTGTGAAGTTGAGTAATACTCAATGCCCGACCACTGCAGAAGATAGAGAGAAAATGAAAG
>NC_053025.1:445410517-445493046 GCF_003073215.2 Triticum urartu | reverse complement strand
CATTGTATGTTCGCACTATCTTTTGTCTTCACTGAGTGACTGCGTGTTCTGTGTGGCTTCACAATATCTTCCTACCTGATCCTTACTACATTGCTGCTATTAGTCATTGTGCTTTCACTCTATTGAATACTTGACTATGGCTTGCCTAGTGTAGTCTACCTTCCGCTGCAAGGTAATAGGTTTATTTCTATCGTTTATCTTCATAACTTCCATGTTTTGAAGACTTTCATAAAAATCGCCTATTCACCCCCCCCCCCCCCATATAACGCACTTTCAATTGGTATCAGAGCAAGGTGCTCCCTTGTTCTGTGTGATTCGGTTTAACCACCTGGAGTTTTAGCTATGTCGACTGCAGGGATAATTAAAGTCTCCGCTGCGTGCCCCGTCTTCGATGGAACTGAATATCCCTACTGGAAGAATAAGATGCACGTGCATCTTGAAGCCATTGACGTTGACCTATGGTATGTCGTCAAGAATGGCGTTCCCAAGGCTGGAGAAGGTGTCACTGCTGCTGATGTCAAGAAGTTCGTTCCACTGGACTCTACTGCCAAGAATATCATCTGTGGTCATCTGACCAAAGGACAGTATGGCCGTGTGAGTGCTTTGGAAACATCTAAGCTGGTCTGGGACTGGCTCTCCAAGGTCAATGAAGGCGTCTCAACCCAGAGAGATCAGAGAATCAGTGTCCTTCGCAACCTCTTCAACCGCTTCAAGCGAAATGACAATGAGAATGTCCAGCTCACATTTGACCGACTCACTGACATCACAAATGAGCTTCAAGCCCTCGGCGCTACTGAGATCACCAAACATGAAGTCTTCAAGACACTACTGAGATCACTTGATAGTTCGTTTGACACCCTAGCCCTGATGATTCAAGAACGTCCTGATTTCAAGACACTCGATCCGTCTGACATACTTGAGAGGCTCAACACACATGAGTTTCAGCTTTCTGAGAAAAGAGATATCTACGGTCCAAACTATGGGCGAACTCGTGCCCTGAAGGCAAAAGTTGTATCCTCATCTGAAGAAGAATCTGATAGCAGTTCGGATGATCCTGAAGACATTGGAAGGGAACTTGCTATGCTTGTGAAGAAGTTCCAAAAATTCACCAAGAAGAAAGTTTCAGAAAGTCTTCCCGATCAAGCTCAAGGAATGATGAAGCTTCTGCTCACGACTACAAGAAGAAAACATGTCACAAGGGCAAGAAACCTGGCCACTTCATCTCTGAGTGTCCACAGTGGGACAATGAGAACAAAAAGAAGAAGAGCAAGGAATATGACTCTGACGACAAGAAGAAGAAGAAATACTCAAAGTCTTCTAACAAGTCTTCTTCCAAGTCTTCCTCAAAGTCTTCATCACACAAGAAGAGCTCATCTGGCAAGGCACTTGCGTTTGTTGGCAAGGAAATGGATTCAGAGGAGGAGTCCGCTTCTGAGGAGGCGGAGGTGGAGTCTGAGGAGGAGTCCGATTCAGGCATCGCAAGTCTGGCTATAGCATATGTTGCCAAGTCCATCTTCAACACTGAAGACAATGACTTCATCACAAACACCGATGCAAATGACAAGGACTACTCCGCTTCTACCTACTGCTTCATGGCACGCGGTGCCAAGGTAAACACACGCACTACTCACTATCAAACATCCAGTGACGATGACTCTGATTGTGGTTCAAAACCCAGCTACAAAACACTTGCTAAAATTGCAACTGAACAACAGAAAGCTATGGAACATATTCAAAAATTGTTAGACAGAAGCGATGATCTGTTAGGTGCTGAAATGACTTGATCTGAATCCTTAATTGAAGACATAAAAATCTTCACGTTAAGTATGAGGAACTTGAAAGTCGTCATGTAACTCTCTCAACAACTCATGAAAAACTTTCCTATGATTATCTTCAAAGGAAGCAAGATCTTGAGAAATTGAGAGCGGCTCATGAAGATCTTCAAAAGGAAAACGAGTCACTTCGCGCCAAACAGATCAGTTCCGCTCAGGAAGGATTTGAACCACCATGTCTTAAATGCATTGAGCGTGATAATGCTACTTTTGTTGCTGAATGTTCTACTGCTACTACTGTTGCAATATCTTCAACTGTTGATGTGGTAACTAACCCCTCTGCTGAGGATACCACTGCTATTGCTGATGAGAATGCTAGGTTGAAGACATTGCTTGAAACAGGGATGTACAAAAGTCTTAAAGGGCATCAGATACTATGTGATGTCCTCAAAAAGCAGATTCTGAACCGAAACCCGAGGAAAGAAGGTGTTGGGTTCGTAAGGAAAATGAATGCTGATGACTCTTACTGGAAACCTGAGCAGTACCCCAAAACCACGTGGGTTGCTGCAAAGGAACCTTCAGCAGATCCATCCAATCTATCTGGCTTCACTTGTGCTAACCCCATTATCATTGATGAATCCCTTGATGCAAACTATAAACTTTTTAAGAATCAGAATGGTGAAGTGTTTGCCAGGTACATTGGTACTAACTACAGGAATGGACCGCCTATGAAGAAGATCTGGGTTCCGAAAAGGTGTCTGGAGAATCTTCCTGTGAATGTCATCATGACAACTCACGTGAAGAAGACAAACCTTAGACCAAAGGCTTCATACGGTCCAAAGGCTTCATACAGACAGAGGACTCACCTCAGTCGCACTAACGCAAATGTTTTGCAGCGAAACCATACTCAGGCATATGAATATGAGAGCGGTTCATCAAACCGCCATGTTCATAAGACCAAGAACTATTCTGCTTATTCTTATGAGAACTATTGTCCGCCTGCAAGACTGTTTGCTAGGGCTCCAAAGCCAAAGTTCTCAGATGCTGCACTTAGACTTATTGCTTCTAAGCCACCCTTGAAGATGTGGGTGGCTAAGAAAGCTTAACTCTCTTTTGCAGGGAAGGGTCTCCAGCAGAAAACCAAAATCGTCTGACGCTATTGTTGGGGACCTTAAACATCTTGTAGGGCGCAAGATCAAATGCCCGAATGGTCTTACTATGTACTTCATTCCTGAATCGCTTGCTACTCTCCCTATTAGTCCTAATCTGGATCTAAGCTTTCATAACCCACTGGTTCGTCAAATGTTTTTGCTTCACAATGCTCTTCGTGAAGCCTATCCCCCTAACTGCACTGTAGGGTACGACACTAGCATCTTCAGAATGGATTATTGATAGTGGGTGTACAAATCACATGACTGGCAAAAGAAGCCTTCTTATGGACTCAACCTTATGTCCATCCGACAAGAGCCACATCACATTTGCTGACACTGGTAAAAGTAAGGTATTGGGTCTAGGTAGAGTTGCAATCTCAAGGGATCAACACATGGATAAAGTCATGCTTGTTGAATCCCTTGGCTTCAACTTAATGTTTGTCTCAATGCTTTGCGATTTAAACATGATCGTAATATTTGGAAAATATCGTTGCCTTATTCTAATGGAATCTGACAAGTCTCTAGTATTTGAAGGGTATCGAAAAGATGATTTGTACATGGTAGATTTCTCAGCAGGACCACAGCTTGACGTATGCCTTCTAGCAAAAGCTTTAGAATGCTGGCTCTGGCATCGGAGGCTTGGGCATGCTGGCATGAGGAACCTCCACACCCTGGCAAAGAAGAAGCATGTCATAGGCATCGAGGGCGTCAAGTTCAAGAAAGATCACTTATGTGGTGCCTGTGAGGCAGGAAAGATGACGAGGGCCAAACATCCCTCGAAGACAATCATGACCACTACTCGACCCTTCGAACTGCTTCACATGGATCTTTTCGGTCCCACTCATTACTCAACTCTTACTACTACTGCTTGTCTCTATGGCTTTGTCATTGTTGATGATTATTCTAGATATACTTGGGTGCACATAATCCTTTACAAGACTGAAGTGCAGGATGTCTTCAGACGCTTCGCCAATCGAGCAATGAACAACTATGGCGCCAAGATAAAGCATATCAGAAGTGACAATGGCACTAAATTCAAGAACACTAGCCTTGATACATATCTTGACACCTTGGGCATCACACATGAATTCTCAGCCCCGTACACACCACAGCAGAATGGGGTCGTCGAATGCAAGAACAGAACACTCATTGAGATGGCCAGAACGATGCTAGATGAATACAAGACTCCAAGAAAATTCTGGCCTGAAGCCATTGATACTGCATGCCATACAATCAATCGTGTTTATCTTCACAAGCTTCTGAACAAGACATCTTATGAGCTCCTTACTGGCAAGAAGCCAAATGTCAGTCACTTCAGAGTATTTGGTGCCAGGTGCTGGATCAAGGACCCACATCACACCTCAAAGTTTGCACCAAAAGCACATGAGGGTTTTATGCTTGGATATGGAAAGGATTCGCACTCCTACAGAGTCTTCAATATCTTTCATTACAAAGTGGTTGAAACAGTGGATGTGCGGTTCGATGAGACCAACGGTTCACAAAGAGAGCAACTGCCAAATGTGCTAGATGAAGTTCCATCCAGTGAATCAATCAAGCTAATGGGAACTGGAGAAATTATACCTTCTGAAGCTCATCCTAAAGAAGAACTTATCATCTCAGCACCTGATCAACATGAAGACAATGCTCAGCCTGAACACATTCCTTCTAACAACGACAATGATCAGCAAGAGCAAAATCTTCGCCCTGTACATCCTCGCGTTGCCAATGAAGTGCAGATTGAAAGAATAATTGATAGCATCAATGCACCCGGTCCACTCACTCGTTCAAGGGCAACTCAGCTAGCAAATTTCTGTGGGCACTTCGCATTCGTCTCAATAACAGAACCCAAGAAAGTTGAAGAAGCCTTCATGGAACCTGAATGGATTCAAGCTATGCAAGACGAGCTTCAATAGTTTGAGCTGAATAATGTATGGGAACTGGTCAAGCGTCCTGATCCTCGGAAGCACAACATAATAGGCACCAAATGGATATACCGCAACAAGCAAGATGAGCATGGTCAAGTTGTCAGAAACAAAGCTCGTCTCGTTGCTCAAGGATATACTCAAGTGGAAGGCATTGACTTCAATGAAACATTGGCTCCTGTGGCTAGACTTGAAGCCATACGCATACTGCTGGCCTATGCAAATCATCACAACATACTTCTTTATCAAATGGATGTGAAGAGCGCCTTCCTCAATGGCAACATTGAAGAAGAAGTGTATGTTGCACAACCTCCTGGCTTTGAAGATCCAAAACATCCTGACATGGTATACAAGCTCAACAAGGCACTGTATGGCCTCAAACAAGCCCCTCGGGCCTGGTATGACACACTCAAATACTTCCTCAAGAGCAAAGTCTTCATACCTGGTTCTCTCGACCCCACTCTCTTCACGAAGACATATGATGGTGAACTGTTTGTGTGCCAAATATATGTGGATGACATTATCTTTGGCTGCACCAATCAGAAGTACAGTGAAGAGTTTGGATATATGATGCAAGAGCAATATCAAATGTCTATGATGGGAGAGCTGAAGTTCCTTCTCGGTCTTCAAATACGACAGTAACACAACGGCATCTTCATATCTCAAGAGAAGTATCTCAAAGATTGCCTGAAGAAGTTCGGTATGCAAGACTACAAAGGCTTCACGACACCAATGCCAGCCAAGCATCATCTGGGTCCTGACGACAATGGTAAAGAGTTCGATCAAAAGGTATACCGCTCCATGATGGGTTCTTTGCTTTATCTATGTGCATCTAGGCCAGATATTATGCTTAGTGTTTGCATGTGTGCTCGATTTCAAGCGGCACCAAAGGAGTCGCATCACTTAGCTATGAAGCGAATTCTTCGATATTTGGCTCACACCCCAACTCTAGGATTATGGTATCCAAAGGGCTCAGAGTTTGATCTGGTTGGATTCTTGGATGCTGATTATGCTGGTGACAAAGTTGATCGCAAGTCTACATCAGGCACATGTCACTTTCTGGGATGATCACTTGTATGTTGGTCTTCAAAGAAGCAGAACTATGTATCTCTCTCCACTGCTGAATCTGAATACATTGCTGCTGGATCTTGCTGCGCTCAGCTTCTGTGGATGAAGCAAACGCTCAAAGACTATGGCATTCATCTGAAGCAAGTGCCACTCTACTGCGACAACGAAAGCACCATCAAGATTGCCAACAACCCAGTTCAGCACTCGAAGACAAAGCACATTGAAATTCGTCATCACTTTCTCAGAGATCATGTTGTGAAGGAAGATATTGATATCATACACGTCAACACTGAAGAGCAATTGGCAGATATCTTCACCAAGCCCTTGGATGAGAAGAGATTTTGCAAGTTACGGTGTGAGCTAAATATCCTGGAATCCTCAAATGTCCTGTGATCAGGCACACATCCTAACCCTTATGCATATTGATGACTTAGATGTGCAACACATGAAGTAAAGTATATCTTCAATCAATGAAGACATACATTCTAAGTGTGAATACATTAATGTGGAATTTGACTTCGGAGCGCCACGATAATTGTGCGCCGTGTCTGGGTCTAATACTTCCTATACGGTGGGTAACGCCACCACCAAATGTTCTATTTTGAAGTGTTTCACTCATGGCGTTACCTTGCTATGTCTTCACATTTGGTTTGACTTCAATCTCAACATGTCTTCATGATTATCCTCACTATGTTGATTATATATATACTAGTGTTTTGTCCTCTACAGCATTCACTTATAGCTATGTCTTCTTGTTGAATCTTTTGAACTAAGTGAATGTGATCGGACCCTAACCTCTCCATGCTATCTATCTCAAACTCTATCTCTCCAAATCATATGCATTCTATTGAAACTGTCGAATGTCTTCTCTGCGTCCTTGTTAGCAGAAGATACAAAGACAAACCTTAAGTCCACTTTCAATGCTCATTCCTCCACATGAAACCCGGAGAAGTATGAACGACCACCCGACAATCCAGGCATGCGTGGGACGTGGAACAAACCCCAAAATTCTGCATAATGGCCACGTGTTCCTCAGATGCGAATCGCTAGGGGCACCTGTGTAATAACGCAGTGCCGCCCCTGTACCTATAAATACACACTTCACGGCGGTCATTATCTCTTCTTCCACTCTCGCACGAACCCTAGCGCCACCGCTAGCCCTCGACGACGCCGGCGACGAAGCGCTTCGCTGCCGCAACCTCTCCGACGCCGTCTTCACGCCGACCGTGGCCATCGTCCTCTCCACCGTCGCCGTAGGTGTCCTCCGTTGCCAAGTTAGGGCACGGAAGATCGAGCTTCTCGGCCTCATCTTCCACTCCGTCTAGCAGTTCTTAGTGTGGTAAATAAAACTTCCCTTTTACGGCACCGTTGATCCTATGGCTTTGTCACTTTCTACCACAAGCAGCTTCTATTCACACAAGTTAGATCTCTCTCATACTGCATCTCATAACATGCCTAGTATATTCACTTATGCTTCACAAAGTAGTTAGATTCCTCACTTGTACTGATCTCTGGATTCGTACAAATCTGGAACCAACTCCTTATCTATGAGTGAATGTCTTCGCACGATGAGGTCAATGTCTTCTAAACTGATTTATATTCAAAATCTTCTGAGAATGCATATGACCTCTTCCCCTTCCCTCGCACCTTAATGCTGTCACAGGTGCATGTCCGTGGGAGAATCCCTTGGTTCTCATAGTCTGCATTCATTTGCAGAATTCTTACAGCATCATATAAATTCTCCCGAAGCAAGTTCCTATTTGTCCAGCAAGCGAAAATCTTTGAAGCCTTTGAACGTGTTGAAGCCTTTCGGTTTAAAGTTCATGGCTTCAGAGAAATCAGCAAGGAAGGGTGGCAGAAAGCGTCGTGGAGAAACATCTAGAGATCTGCCAGATGACCTCTCAAAACTGTACAAGACAGATCCTGAAGAGGATTACAATCAGCGCAAGACCCGAATCCAATGGATTTGAAGATATTGGGTAGAACAATGGTTCAAATACCGATTTGTAACCCAGGAATATGCTGAGAAAAATGCCATCAAGAGACCGTGGGGAGACATCCTATACAAGAATCTTCAACCCAGGTCCAGAGATGAAGCCATTGAACAAGGCTTCTATCCCTGCATGGTCTGTGGGCCACAGCCTGTTGATGCACACCCATCGTCACTACTATGGTGTCGTGACGACATTCTGTTCAAGCGCAACTTCCAGTTTGCCCAGAACTCAGCGAAGCAAAACAAGAAGACATTGGGACTAGACTTCAACCCTGGTCCCTTAGCTCCAAGGGCTAATGGCACACGAGATGTAGAACCCAATGTCGTCGGTCCTTCCTACAACCTTGAAGGCCTCATCACCCATATCTTGGTTCAAGGGACTGCAGTGAATGAGCCTACAGCTGACGCTGAATCAGATGAAGCGCCTACAGCACCGAAGCCAAAGAAGTTGAAGAAGCCTAAAGCTTCAAAGCCTTCCCCTTCACCAAAAATCTCACGGGCGAAGCCACTGGCAACTGCACCTCCTGAAGACAGTGTGCAGTCCGAAGATTTATCACGCATCTCCAAGCCCCAGGAGGTCAAGATGCCTCTGCCACACACCGGCCAAGAGCTAACAGCTGCTGCCATTCTGCGCAATGATGCCATTGATCTGTCAAGTGATGAAGAACTTGCAGATGACGCTCTTGAGCAACTCATCAAGAGCAAAGAAGAAGCAGAAATCTTCAATGATCTGCCTCTGTTTGATGTAACAATCATCCACAACTTCATTGATGAATGGTTTGACACGCCAAACATCAGCTTCGAAGATCTCCAACTACCCATTGGCCTCAGTGTCGCCTTCCATGGCGCCATTGCTTTAGAGTTAGCTATCGCCCAGCGCATTGTTGAACTGAAGCAAAAGATTGACTATGAAAAGGCTCGGTTCAAGAAGCATATGGCCAAGCTCAGCGTGCAAGAGGTGAAGAACTTCAAGATTATGCTGCACGAGCTCAAGGAAGCCTTTCTCAAGAAACGTGCAGAAGCTCAAGGTTCTCGTGAGCGCATGAAGGTTCTGGCTGACAAATGTGTGCAGGCCTACAATGAGGCTGAGAAGCGCAAGGCCCTTGGGCATCCTGGCATCGACCCCAGGATGGCAGCAAAGAAGATGAAGAAGCCCGGTACGGCTGAACCTGACGCACCAAGGCAGGAAGCAGATCCCATTGTCTTCCCAACTAGAATGACTGGCTCGAAGCCAAAAAGTCGGTCAACCGCTTCAGAGCTCAAGAATACGAGGACTGCTGAGGCTGAAGCCAGGAAGAGGAAACATCCTGAAGCCTCTCCTATTGCCCCCTCCAAGAAGAAGAGGAAGACCAAGAAAGATCGGGCTGCTCCCATAGAGCCTTTGATAGTTGAACCCATTTCCATGGTTCGTCCTGACGCTGAACGCCAACTGACAATCCATGAGCCTGCTTTCACAGAGGCTCATGAAGCTGAAGACTTTCCAGCAGCTGATCCCATCGCTGCTGAAGACATTGGTCACCATGACCATGTAGAAGATGGTGCAGTCCTTCCTCAGCTCGAGAACAGCGAACTCATCAGCATTGGTCGTCCTCTGACGCCAACCGCTCAGGATGCTTCATGGGCTGATCGCCCACAAGAGGATGAAGACTTTGAGGCCCAGCCAACTCCAACTACACAGGTGTCGCCTGCGTTGCGCAGGCTTCGCAAAGGACCTAGGCCTCCAGTCTCTGCGTCTGAAGCTGAAACTGCTGAAGACATTCCGGCTGCATCAGCCGATGAAGAAGAAGTCCCACAAGCTGCAACTCCCCTGACCCACCAAGAAGCGGTTCTCGAGGAGAACGTGATTGTGACCGACCCTCCAGCTCGTCAAGTGGAGGTTGAAAATCTTGAGGCTGCCACCACCACCACCAATGAAGCCACTGACGCTGCCATGGCTGAAGCTAATGTGGAGCCCTCCCCAACAAAAGCATCAGAAGTCAGCGAAGCCACTGATCCCACTACTTCTGTTCCTGCACCTGCTGCCGGTCCCCAGTTCGACTATCATGTTGAGCACAGGCCTCAGGTACAGAAGCCAATCCCAAGATTGCCCAGGTTCCCAGGTCCTGCATCAGCACCTGGATCCTTCAATATCAATGGCTTCAGAGCAGACAACACATTCTTCAATAGCTCCAGGAACCCCTACTCAAGGGAAAGGATATCATCTGATCGGTTCTGGAGCTATCCGCAGCGAAGCTATTACTCCTGCATTCTTTACAACCAAGGTCGCATCTTCCCACACAAGCGCCTTGACATCGAAGCAATAGCTGGTCTGCCTTGTCTGGAAGAAGCTCTGGATTGCTTCAAAGAAGTTGGACTGCTGCCATTCGTCACTGACCAAGAGCATTGGAATGAAGAGTTGCTGCTCCAATTCTATGCCACACTTCACATCCGCGGGTATAGCAGAGATCCGAAGACTTGGGTCCTGGAGTGGATGACAGGAAATGTTCATCACGAAGCCAAAGCCTTTGACATCATTGAGCTCACTGGTTTTCCCACTCCTGGCAATCTCTACGAGCATGGCTGTCAGCTTCATAGTGAAGCTATTGAGAGCATCTTTCAGAAGACTGAACCTAATATGAGTCAGATGCTCAGTATGATGAAGCCATTGCCCCAAGATGCTGCTTATCCCATGGAGTTCTTCGTTGAAGACCTTGAGTATCTGCCAAGAACCATTTATCACATCATAAGGCGAACTCTCTAGCCAATCAAAGGACATTCTCCCCATGCCAAGCTGGAAGGTGCAATGAAGACTTTGGTCTTCTACATTCTTCATGGAAAATGCTTCAATACACAGGATTTCTTCATTCGCCAACTTGCTGCATCTGGCTCTGACCTGTTTGGTTTGAAGTTCTACGCACCTTGGGTGATGCGGCTGATCAAACTTCACTCTGCTATCTCATATCAGCCATCTGCTCGCAATCATCGGATTTTTCTGCCTGATGTGGATATGTCGATTGAAGCCATCTATCCTGAGCCTGCCAAGGAACCTCTCAGTCTTCAGAATGCAGAGCATCAAAGTTTCACTCAAAACGTTGAAGGCGTGGAAGCCGTAACTCGTGTGTATCCTTTGGCTGGCACTACACGTGCACCGCATCCTTCTCTCACTGAAGCCACTGACAGTACAACTGCTCCATGACCCAAGAAGCGCACTCGTGTTCTCAACGACCGAGAGCTTCTTGTGTCTCTTCATCAGAAACAAGATAGGCATCATGACTGGCTGAAGCGTCAGATGCGAAGACTCTTGGTGGATGTTAATCGCATTCGCAATCTTGCCACCAAGAATGCTTTTGTTGCCCATGAAACCTCTCGCCGCACATGGAAAGGGCTAACGCTGATGTGTTCTGAAGATGATCTTCAAGAGGATGGCTTCACTGAGCGATTCAAGTTTGACTCCACACCTCCTCGAAGGACAGTGTTGCGACGAACTCCATCCCTTGAAGACTCTGAGTTCTCTTCCTCTGCTGCAACTGTGAATGTCAGAGTGATCGAGGATGAAGACGATGCTACTTCACCGCCACCTCCTTCAGCACGCTTCGACTCTGCTCCAAGCTCTTCAGCACCGCCAAACACCACCAACGACCCTGGTGCTTCACCTACTCCTCATGGGAACGAGTAGATGCTCTATGTCTTCAAACCTTTTTGGTCCTTACTGACAAAAGGGGGAGAAGCATATGAGGTTGATAGTCTTCAAGCGGGTCCATATGGGCGGGTGCTTTATATTTTGCTTCGTGCTTACAACTCTCGTTTTGCTACATTTGGTTCTTTGAGTTGTAACACTTAAACTCGATGGTCGTCTGCTACTTATCTGCCACCTTGTGTTGCGACGATAAATTCCGCACTTAGATCATTCTGCAGACGTCCATTTTCCATTATGCATGTTATTATCTTCATATACTTTCACATGCATAGTGGATTGTCATCATAAGTTGAAGTGGATCTCCACAAGTACAACCTGCCATGTGCATTTGCATTCCAAAAGCAAATTACTTATATGCACATCTTCAGGGGGAGCCCTTGCAACTTATGAAGACAATTCCTTATCCTTTACAATTTCACAGATTATATTCCCCGTTGAAAACTTCAACTAGTTTGTCATCAATCACCAAAAAGGGGGGATTGTAAGTGCATCTAGTGCCACCCCTAGTTGGTTTTGGAGTATTGACGACAAACCTCGTTGAGGGACTAATGTGTTTGTGAGAATTGTAGGATAACACAGGTAGAAGTCCCTCATTGATTCGGTTTTCCTACCAGAGATGACCCCTAAAAATGTATGAAGACATTGAAGTCAAAGGTGGTATATGAAGATATTCACATTGAAGACTATGACAAGAGAAGACACCACATGAAGCCTATGGAGCTCGAAGACTTAGATCTTTCATAGTTCTCTTTCTTCTGTGTTGAGTCATAGGAACCACCGTACTGTTAAGTGGGGTCCAAGAGAACCAGTCAGAATGACTGAAGTGATGCTTAAACAAAACCTATGTCTTCGAGTGAAGACTTTGAGAGCGAATCTTGTCCAGAGTCGGGCAAGTCAGCTTTGCTTGAAGCCCAAGTAAAGTTGCCGTGTGAGTTTGAAATCTGACCGTTGGAACACGTGTCAGTTCCTTAGTGACCCAGGGTCATTTCGGACAAATCAGGTCGGGTTGCCAAGTGGCTATAAATAGCCCACCCCCTACAACCATAAACGGTTGGCTGCTCAGATTCAGAGTACGGCTTTTGTCGTTTGAGAGCAACCCACCTCGAAGCCTTTGAGAGAGAATTCCTTGCGAGGATAAAGCCCTAACCACCCAGAGCCAAAGAGAATTAGGCATCACTTAAGTCTTCTTGTCTGTGTGATCTGAAGACTTATTACACTTGAGGACTGTGCATCCTCCAGCCGGTTAGGCGTCGCGTTCTGAGCATCCAAGAGACATTGTGGATTGCCGATGAACGAAGTCTATGAAGGTTTGGGAGTCTACCTTGAAGACTTACCAGAGTGATTGGGCGAGGTCTGTGTGACCTTAGCTCAAGGGGAATACGGTGAGGACTGGGTGTCCTGAGCTGCGTGTTCAGGACTAGGTGTCCGGGACTGTGTGTCCTAAGGTTTAAATACCTAGCCGCCCTAACCAGACGTACAGTTGTCACAGCAACTGGAACTGGTCCAACAAATCATTGTCTTCAGCGAGTCACTGGTTTCATCTTCCCTTCCTTTTACTTACTGTTACTCCTTGTGAAGTCATTGTATGTTCACACTATCTTTTGTCTTCACCTGAGTTGACTACGTGTTCTGTGTGGCTTCACAATATCTTCTACCTGATCTTTACAAACATTGCTGCTATTAAGTCATTGTGCTTTTACTCTTTGAATACTTGACTATGGCTTGCTAGTGTAGTCTACCTTCCGCTGTAGGTAATAGGTTTATTTCTATCAAATTGTCTTCATAACTTCCACGTTTCGAAGACTCCATAAAAATCGGCCTATTCACCTCTAGTCGATATACGCACTTTTCAGTTACTTCATTCAATCCTCGTAATCCACAACATCTTAACGATCCATCCTTCTTCTCACTAGAAGTAACTGGATCCCCAAGGTTAAGAACTGGGTGAATGGTACCTTTATCAGTAACTCCTTAATTGCTTCTTAATCTCCAACCAAATCCTTTGCAAGGCATCCTAATATGGTCTCGTTGATATTGGCCCTGTGCCTGGCAAAAGCTCAATCAAAATTCATAATCTCTATCCGGTGGCCATGCCTGGCACTCTTCTAGAATACATCAGGGAAATCTTCACTACTGTTACTTCCTCCTGCACAACTCCTGTTAAACAATTTACTTGAGTCCTCTTCGGAATTGCCGGGATACATACTTGATCCTTCTCCCTTCTGGTGGTAAGCAAGAATTGACTTACTGGCACAATCGATGTTTCCTCCAATAACATCGACAACCAATCCATAACCCAGAAATTACATCCAAAACTTTGTGATCCAATATTATCAAATCTGAGGAAACACATGCTACCTATACTTAATGGCACTTGAAAAACATCCTTTGGCTAGCCATATCCGCTCCTGTGAGCTTACTAACATAGGTGTTCTAAGTACTTTGGTGGCAGGTTATACTTATCCACAAATCCCCTTGATACGTATGAATGCGATGCCCAGTATCGAAAAGAACAAGTGCAAGTAAATGACTTAACCAAAAACTTACCGATTACTGCATCCGGCTTCTCTCAACCTCCTCCACGTAACGTGGTTCACTTGTCCCCTGTGAAAGGGTTCGGCTTCTTCCCAGAGCTTACCATTGCCATTACCAATTCTGTGAGTCAGGACATTCATTGGCATAATGTCCGGTCTTCCTAGCACTTAAAAACAAGTGACTTGCTCAGGTTCTCTCTTGGCTGGGGTCGATGGTTTGGTTGCGGTTCTGGCCGTTGCTTCCTCCATTCCATTACCATTCTTGGTGCCATGTGATTGTGCGAGCTACCTCCTCCAATGGGTATGCTGAAAATGTCCTCCGGTCTAGGTAAAATGTGGCTTCTTCTGAGCTCCTGAGTGTTCTTCCCTTGTCCAATACTTTCCTCTTGCGATTCTCATCTGCTGTTGCTTCCCTTCAATCATAAGAGCACGATCTTACCAACTCTTGGTAGTTGTTGAAGGTTGCTACCATCAACTGCATGCTCACTCATCATTCAGTCCTTCAGAAACTTCTCCTACTTAGCTGCATCCTAGCAACGTCATCTGGAGCATAACGTGCTTAATTTACTAAAGTCCTCCACATAACTGCCAACTGTCCGTCCTCCTTGCGCAAGTTGCAAAAACTATCGCTTCTTTATGGCCATAGCTCCTGCTGAATTCAATGGACAGTTCGAAAAAGCTGCTGAAACTGGTCCCACGTGACAGTGTCGACAGGGAAGGTGGCTGTGAAATTCTCCCAACCATGATGTTGCGAGTCCTTCAAGCTGATGCGCGGCAACTTCACCTTTTCCGCATCCGTGCATCCTGCTGTGGTCAACTTCTCTAGCTGTCTTGGCGGAGCCAATCATCTGCTACTATCGCTCGGTGCTACTGGAAAAACATCAAGCGGATTCAGCCTAAGAAAACGGCTAGTGAATCAACAGGTGGTGGTGGTGGTGGTGGGTTGTTGTTTGTTCCCTGATCTGATTCTGGACTAGCAACTGCATCACGTGTCTGCTGCTGGATCAACTGGTGAGCTCCGTGGAAAGGTAAATCTTAGGGTTCACGTCTCGGAGGCATCTGAGGATTTAGAAAAGATGAGGTTTAAGAATAGAGAGGGGTCTAAAGAGAAAACACTAACCCATATGCTCATGAGGCAAAGCAAACAATCACTTCATTCAATCAATCAAACAAGGGCATACAACGATCTACTATCGCAAAAGTGATCGGACTACTATATTAACATGGTGACTACTACTAACTGATGAGGGGGTATACTAGAAATATTTCTTCGGTTGCAGACTCCAATGATACCTACTCCAGCTTCATCAACATAGTCATCATCGCTATCATCTGGATCAGTCGGTGTCGTCGATGATGATGTAGTCTTCCGGGCGAATCTCCTTGGTTCGTTGTCTTCTTCTACTGGTGTAGGGCCTCCATGAATATTCCGATCTTCTTGATTAGATCGTCATTCTTCTCCACTAATACTTCAAATTTCCTCTTCATAATCTTCACGTATAGCCTTGAGTTCCTCCTCCAGTTCCTTGATCTGTCTTTGCCTTCTTTAGGTCTATCATGTCGGTGCACATCTGTTTTCTGATGTCGAATGTGGTGGTTTACTCCTGGATAAAGCTGGCAAACTGATCTATCCTTCCTGGTGCTGATCATCTCCAGTGCTCATCTTGCGCCAACAAATCTGGTAGATAGTATCCTTAAGATCATGCGGTAGACTTCTCCAATGCGTCCCATGGCGATGTGAGCTGCCATGCTCTTTCTAGACTCAAGTGGTGCATCAAAAGAAAACTCGATGGCCTCAGTGAACTGCAATGAAATGTCCCTTCTGGAACTTGAACTTGAATCATCCAGCGCTCTTTTTTAGGTAAGTGGCGTTTGTAGGTTCCGGTGAGCTTGGTACTCATATGTTCCAGATATCTAGTGAACTTCCTCAAGTGACGTCCAAAGGATGTATCTTCCATCCGGTGCCTAAAACTTGTTCCTTGCATCCGCCATCCTAAAAGAGTAAGAAAAGATGAGAAGTCAGAAAAGAGAAGAGAGTGAGTAAGTGGTCCTAGGCCTTTAGCTAGTGCCGTGTCCTACAGTCAGCGTGTGCTCTGATACCATCTTCTAGCGACTAAGACCCTCAAACAGTCCCTCTGTGCTCAGGTGTCATCCCTGGATCAGTAATGGTGACATCACACAATACTTGAAGGATTTATAACAGAGTAGCAATCACACACTTATTACATCGAGTGTCTCAAGAGAGAACTTATTACAATAAATATGGCGTAAGGCCATCTAATAACGATAACAGCGGAAGGCTTGGAAGATAAGTGAGTCCATCAACTCCAACGGCATCACTGAGTATAGAACCACGACCTAAAAACTCCTTAATCGTCGTTTGAAAAGTCTACAACATTAACCTTGCAGCCCGAAATGGGTCAGCACATGGAATATGCTGGCAAAGTAACACATAGAGAGTAATGGAATGAAACAGCTATTCTATATGCATATTTGGCTGGTGGAAAGCTCTATGGTTACAGTTTTTGCGTAAAGCCAATTTTTCCCTACTGCAAAGGAATAAATTTATTTAACTATCATGGTAGTTGTTAAACATTAAGAATGGTTGACAGCATTCTCAATCCCAAGTAAGCATCATCATTAAACAAAACCCAACAAAATTAATTTTAGAGTAACATGTTGAGATTCACATGATAATCCAGGTACTAGATACTCAAGATGTCCATAACCGGGGACACGGCTAATCATGATTATTTTATACACTCTGCAGAGGTTTGCGCACTTTTCCCCACAAGACTCGATCTCCTCCGTTGGGATTCTCGCACTGCATGGTGTTTGAGAAACGGATGACCGAGACATAGTCTTTCAGAAGTGCTAGCACCTTACGATCGCGTAGACCGTTACACCTACTTTCCCCTACATTTGCTAGTCCACCACTGTAAGAGTTCGCACAACTTAGTCAACTATGCTAGAGCCCATAATAGCTTGTGGCTGCACACGGAAGCTTCTAGCATGAATAATCTCATGATCCCTTTGAGCCTGGGTGACGGTCCATAAAAAAACAGGCAATCGCTAGAATACCCAGGTGCCTCAATCCACCCAGATGTGTATTTAAGTTGCCACCTTAGATAAACCATTAATTAACAATCTCACATCTGTCATGGAAACACTCACCCAATCCACGTGTACTAGCATAGCATGGCAATAATAAGCAAACGTAGAAGTAACTCCCAAAGGTTTGATAATAACAGGTAATAGGTACTACCTCATCTACTTCCCGAACCCACAATTTATTTAGATCCTAATCATGCAATGTGTGAGGATTGATCTAATGCAATAAAACTGGGTAGAGGGAAAACATGATCAAAGTGTTACTTGCCTTGCTGATGATCTGGGAAAACTAGCGATTCGAAGTAGCAAGTGGCGCACTCTAGGTACTCTATCGCAAGCAAACAAGCATACAATAAGTACTCAACTAATGCACAGGTAAAACTCAAATAAGAGATCTAACCAAAAAGTTCAACTTAAGAACTCCGGTTGGCAAAAAGAATCGAATCGAACGAAGCAACGAAAGACAAACGACAAAAGAAACAAACTTCATTTACTATTATGGATATAAGGTAATTTTTACAGTGGGAAAAACTTGTTTAAGTTGATTAATCGGAAAGAAGGTTTCGAGACGAAACTCCAGGCGCTTGAATCGCCTGATTCCGATAAACGAGCAAAAAGTTAGACTAAAACAAAAATCGGATCAGGGATCGCGATCAGAAAAATCGCGGATTTAATCCGAGAAAAAGAAAAACAACGAATGTTCGTTAAAACGAACGAACGGACGAACGCTCGCTAAATAAATAAACCGGAAAAACTGATCTATTTAGAAAAAAACTGAAACTAAAAAAAACGAGCAAACCGTCGGAAAAACCGAATGGTTTTTTTCGAGAAAAACCGGAGATGGTGGGGTCTACCTCCGGCGATGGATCCGGCGGCGGCGGTGCTCCGGCGGCGGCGGCGCGGGGCGGCAGCGGCGGCGGCGGCGGGGCCGGCTAGGGTTAGGGTTTGGCAGGGGCGGCGACTTGGGCTTCGGCCGGGGGCGGGGCGCGGCTTATAAGAGGCCCGGCCAGGAGAGTCCTGGCCGGTTACGGCCCAAGGTCGGTTCGGACGTTTTTTTTAAATAATTACGCTCGGAAGAAAAAACAAAAGAAATACTAAACGGACTCCAAAAATCCCGAAATAAATTTTTCCCGGCTTCTAAAATCAAGTCGCACAGGATGAACATTTATTTGGGGCCTAAATGCAATTTTGAAAAACACGCATTTTTCCTAAATTCAAATAAAATAGCAAGTAAAACCAAAATAAAATCTTATTTGATTTTTTATTAAATCCTCAATATTTCTTTATTTTGGGAAAGTCATTTTATTCCCTCTCTCATATTTTTGTAATAGAAATAATTGAAGATAAAATAAATAAAATCAAATGATCCTATTTTCAAAATTTGAGACAACTCAAATATGAAAATAACGAAATCCCCAACTCTCTCCGAGGGTCCTTGAGTTGCGTAAAATTTCTAGGATCAACCAAAATGCAATAATTATGATATGCAATGATGATCTAGTGTATAACATTCCAAATTGAAAATTTGGGATGTTACAAACCTACCCCCCT
This sequence comes from Triticum urartu, assembly GCF_003073215.2. NCBI lineage: Eukaryota > Viridiplantae > Streptophyta > Magnoliopsida > Poales > Poaceae > Triticum > Triticum urartu. The sequence continues at coordinate 445,474,268 of NC_053025.1, read as the reverse complement.
TAAGATGAATCTCGCCCTCGAGATTCGGGTTGGCTAGAAAATAGGTGAGGGTGATCCTTCAACAACTCTTCCTCTCGTTCCCAGGTGGCTTCATCCTCCGTGTGGTGGCTTCAGTGAACCTTGCAAAACTTGATAACCTTGCTGCGGGTGACTCGACTGGCATACTCTAGAATCTTAACTGGTTTCTCCTCATAAGTCAAATCACTGTCCAACTGAATTGCTTCCAGTGGTACCATATCTCTCAGTGGTATGTTGGCCATCTCTACGTGGCACTTCTTCAACTGGGAAACATGGAACACGTCGTGAACTCCCGACAATCCTTCGAGCAATTCCAACTTATAGGCAACTTCTCCCATACGCTCCAAAACTTGGTATGGTCCTACAAAACGTGGCGCTAACTTTCCCTTAACTCCAAAGCGCTTAACTCCTTGAAGTGGAGATACTCGAAGATAAACTCAATCTCCAACTTCGTAAAATGTCTCCTTGCGTTTAGAATCTGCGTAGCTCTTCTGCCTGGATTGGGCTACCTTGAGCCTATCGCGAATCAATTTCACTTTCTGTTCAGACTCCTTTATCAGATCTGGTCCAAACAACTGACGATCTCCAACTTCATCCCAAGACAACGGGGTCCTGCACCTCCTTCCGTACAAGGCTTTGTAAGTGCATCTAGTGCCCCTTAGTGATTTTGGTGTATTGAAGACTTATAGGTTAAGGGACTAATGCGGTTGTGAGTGTACACAGGTCTATAAGTCTATGAGGAGTTTGATATTTACAGGAAAGTCGACCCCTAAAAATAAATATCTTCGACTGAAGATTTTGATATTTCTGAAGACTTTGAAAGTGAAGAAATTTGTGTGTCCGTGAAGACTTGATATTCATGCGAGGAATATGAAGCTTGAAGACTTTCGTTTTCATAGTTTTGTTCTTTCTCTTTCTTGAGTCATAGGAAACACCGTACTGTTAAAGGGGGTCGAGGAAATACTAAGGAAAAATTTCCATGTGATGCTCAACTCAAAATCCTACACCTACCAATCCCTTCGAGTGAAGCCATTGGAAATCTCATACAGTTCAGTCAATTTCTTCAGTGACAGAGACGAAGTTCTTCTGGTCTCTGAGGAATTTGTCCTGACTGAGGAGTTAGGAATTCGCCAGTGCGGATTGCCTACACAGTGAGGAACATGATAGCCCTGAGGATTTTGCTACTCAAAATTCCGACCGTTGCTGTGCTATGTGCCAGCTGTCCTAAATTATCTATCCACCTAACGGTCATATCATTGAAGGGCATTTATGTCTTATCATGTCGGGATGCTCCCTAGGATATAAATAGCCGCCCCCTACAACCACTAGCTGGTTGGCTGCTCTGAGAGAAACTGATACTTGTCATTTGAGAGCAACCCATCCTGTGAGGACTTTGGGCGAAAATCATCAAGTGAGGAAAAACCAAAAACCCAAAACCCAAACACCTACAAACCCCAAGTGATTGAGCATCACTGAAGAGATTGATCCTGCGTGGATCCGACGCTTGTTACCTTTGAAGACTGTGCTTCTTCCAGACGGTTAGGCGTCATGGTCTAAAGGATCCAAGAGGAATTGTGGATCACCGAGTGACCAAGTTTGTGAAGGTTTGGAAGTCGCCTGAAGACTTACCACGAGTGATTGGATGAGGTCTGTGTGACCTTAGTTCAAGGAGAATACGGTGAGGACTGGGTGTCCTGAGCTGCATGTTCAGGACTGGGTGTCCGGGACTGTGTGTCCTCGAGTTTAAATACTCAGCCACTCCAACCAGACGTACAACTGAGACAGCAGTTGGAACTGGTCTACCAAATCATTGTCTTCACCAAGCTTACTGGTTCTATTCCCTCAACTCTTTCATTTCCTCATAATTGTGTTGTGTGTTTGTTCATATCTGTGCTTGAAGACTTTGACTGAAGACTTTCTCAATTTCCTCACTTCAATTTCTTCAGTATGTTTGTCTTCATCATGTGATTACGCTTCCTATACTCTATGCCTGTCTTCATTTCATCATGATGACTATGCTTGTATTCTGTTATGTTTACTTTTGAGTACTTATTCCGCTGCTAGTAGTTCTTCGCTAAGGAATTTCCTCACCGACAAATTCCTCAGTGAAGAATTTCATAAAAATCACCTATTCACCCCCCTCTAGTCGATATAACGCACTTTCAATTGGTATCAGAGCAAGGTACTCCCTTGTTTTGTGTGATTTTGGTTTATCCGCCTGGAGTTTTAGTTATGTCGACCGCAGATATGATCAAGGTCTCTGCTGGGTGTCCTACCTACGATGGGACGGACTACCCCTATGGAAGAATAAGATGCGAATGCATCTTGAAGCTATTGATAATGATCTCTGGTATGTTGTGGAAAATGGTGTTCCCTCAGTCACACCTTCTTTGAATGGTGCTGATGTGAAGAGATTCAAGCAACTCGACTCTCAAGCGAAGAATATCATATGTAGCCATCTGAGCAAAGGACAGTATGGCAGAGTGAGTGCTTTGGACACAGCGAAGCTTATCTGGGACAAGTTGTCCAAAGTGAATGAAGGAGTCTCAACTCAGCGTGACTCTCGAGTTGATGTTCTTCGCAATCTCTTCAACCGCTTCAAAAGACTCGACAATGAAAATGTTCAACAAACCTTCGATCGCCTCACTGACATCTCAAATGAGCTTCAAGCACTTGGTGCCACTGACGTCACCGACCATGAGGTGGTGAAGAAATTGCTGAGATCGCTTGATTCCTCATTTGACACTCTGGCATTGATGATACAAGAACATGCTGATTACAAGTCACTTGATCCCGCTAATATTCTCGAGAGGCTAAATACTCATGAGTTCCAACTTGTTGAAAAGAGAGATCTCTATGGTTCAAGCTATGGCAGATCACGTGCACTAAAGGCCAAGGCAGTATCTGAGTCCGAAGATGTAGACTCTGATAGCAGCCTTGGTGATCTTGAAGAACTGAGCCATGATCTGGCTCTGCTCGTGAAGAAGTTCCAAAAGTTCTCAAGGCGTGGTCGCCTTGGAAGACCCTCAAGGAGCAATGATTCCTCATCAAGTGACTACAAGAGGAAGCTCTACCACAAATGCAAGAAGCCTGGACATTACATTCAAGACTGTCCTCAATGGGAAAAGGAATCAAAGAAGAAGAAATACAAGGATTACAGTTCTGATGATGCGATGAAAAAGAAGAAATCCTCAAAATCCTCATCATCAAAATCCTCAAAGCCTTTATATCACAAGAAGAGCAGCTCCAAGAAGGCCAGGGCATTCATTGGCAAGGAAATGGACTCTAAGGCTGAATCTGAATAAAATGAGGAAGAGGAGTCATTTGAGGAGTCCGAATCCGGAGTGGCGAGCCTAGCTCTTGCTACTGCATTCGTCAGCAAGTCTATCTTCAACACTGAAGAAAATGACCTCACCAACAAGGCTGATAAAGGCGATGATGACTACGCTCCCACCTATTGCTTCATGGAAAAGGGTGCCAAGGTACTCAAATATACCTCATCTGAATCAAGTGAGAATGAATCTGATGAAAATCTTAAGCCCAGCTATTCTAAACTTGCTAAGATTGCTGTAAAACAACAAAGGGCTTTAGAAAAGGTTCAAAACATGCTAGATAGAAGTGATGATATGTTGGGTGAAGAAATGGATCGCACTAAAGCCCTGACTAAAAATCTTCAGAGATTTCAGACTAGGTTTGACAATCTTCAAAGTCATCATAACACTCTCTTATCCGATCATGAGAAGCTTTCTTATGAATTTCTTCAAAGAAAGCAAGACCTTGAGAAGCTAAGAGTGAGTTATGAAGATCTTCAGAAGGAGCGCGATTCATTACTTGCTCAACAAATCAGCGCATCTCAGGAAGAATTTGTTCCTCCATGCTTGAAGTGCATTGAACGTGAATCTGCTAATTCTTCACCTGAATGTTCAAATGCTGCTAATGTTTCAAATTCTTCACATGCCTCTGCTATCACTAATTCCTCATCTGAGGACATTGCTAGTATCACTGACGATTGCAGGGCTGAAGGAATTGTACACGACATGCATGTACAAAAGCCTCAAAGGGCATCAGGCTCTTTGTGATGTGCTTAAAAAGCAGATCCTCAACAGGAACCCTAGGAAAGAGGGTATCGCCTTTGAGAGGAAACTCAATGCTGATGGTACATATTGGAAGCCTGAGCAGTACCCCAAAACTACATGGGTTGCTGCAAAGGGACCTCCAGTTGATCCATCTAACTTATCTGGATTTGCATGTGAATCTCCTCATTCTGATGATGAGTCAATTGACTCCAACTATAAACTGTTCATAAATCAGAATGGTGAAGTATTTGCTAGATATGTTGGCACTAACTGCAGGAACGGCTCCCCTATGAAGAAAATCTGGGTTCCCAAAAGATGCCTTGAAAATCTTCAGGTGAATGTCATCATGACACCACGTGTGAAGAATAGGAACCCTAGATCAAATTCTTCATATGGACCAAATTCTTCATATGGATTCAAGTCCTCATACGGACCAAATTCCTCATATGTATCAAAGTCCTCATATGAACATCATCGTGCTAACCCGTCTGTTTCGCAGGGAAGATCTAAGGATTATGGATATGTGCATTATTATTCAAATCATTATGTCCATAAGTCCTCGAAGAATTTCTCTGCATACTCTTATGCTTACTCTAACCCCTCTTATGTGAAACGAAATGGACTGGATTCTATGCCATCCTTCTCGTATGGAGCTCGAAGAATGATGAACTCTTTGCAACCCCTTCAGATGTGGGTGGTGAAGAAAAAGAACTAATCTCTTCTGCAGGGTCAGGTCTCCAGACGCACGTAATCGTCTGAAGAATTTGCTGGAGACCTGAGCATACCTGATAGGACACAGGCTAGTCATGAAGAAATGAACTTTCATTTCTCACGTCCTCATATTGCTTTATCAGTTCTTTTACTTGATGAAATTGATCTGATGAATTGATGTCATATTCTTCACTGATGAAGTATATGAGTTTGTAAGATGCACTAATTCGTCTGAAGGATGATCAACCCAAAGCCACTGAGTGGGTCCTCGATAGTGGATGTACAAACCACATGACTGGTGACAAGAATCTATTGATGGATGCTCCATTATCTCTGTCGCATCTGAAGCATATCATCTTTGCTGACAAAGGCAAAAGTCAGGTATAGGGTCTAGGTAAGGTTGCGATTACAAAGGATCGACACATGGACAAAGTCATGCTTGTTGAATCCTTAGGATACAACCTTATGTCTGTCTCAATGCTTTGTGATCTTGATATGGTTGTTGTCTTTGGCAAGTACCGTTGTGTTGTGGTTATGGAAGCTGACAATTCCAAAGTCTTCGAAGGCTTTAGGAGAGGGGACCTGTATATTGTTGATTTCTCTACAGGACCACAACCAACCGTGTGCTTACTTGCAAAAGCTTCAGAAGGCTGGCTCTGGCATCGACGACTTGGTCATGCAGGCATGAGGAATTTGCACACGCTTGCGAAGAAGAAGCATGTCATTGGCATCGAGAATGTCAAATTCCTCAAGGATCACCTATGCGGAGCCTGTGAAGCTGGGAAGATGACGAAGGCCAAGCATCTAGCAAAGACTATCATGACCACCACTCGCCCGTTTGAATTGCTTCACATGGATCTCTTTGGTCCTAATCATTATTCTGCTATTTCAAATGAAGCATCTCAATATGGCTTTGTTATTGTTGATGATTATTCTCACTACACATGGGTACACCTTGTTACTTACAAATATGAAGTGCAGGAAGTCTTCAAATGATTTTCCTCAAGGGCTTCAACCAACTTTGGTGTGAAGATCAAGCACATCAGAAGTGACAATGGCACTGAGTTCAAGAATTCCGGTCTCGATGACTATCTTGATGAACTTGGTATTACTCATGAGTTATCTGCTCCTTACACTCCTCAGCAGAATGGCATCGTGGAGCGCAAGAACAGGACTCTTGCTGAGATGGCTCGCACTATGCTTGATGAATACAAAACGCCTCGTCGTTTCTGGACTGAGGCAATTGATACTGCATGCCACATCATCAACAGAGTATATCTTCACAAATTCTTCAAAAAGACTGCCTATGAACTCCTCACTGATAAGAAACCCAATGTAAGTTATTTCAAAGTCTTTGGTGCTAAATGTTGGATTAGAGATCCTCATCACAACTCAAAATTTGCACCGAAAGCACATGAAGGTTTTATGCTTGGTTACGGAAAGGACTCGCACACCTACAGAGTTGTCGGTGTTCTGGGAACGGGGGTCCCCAGACTTGCCTGCCTGCGGCCTGTGGCGTGGCTCAAAGGGGGGCCCAGCACGGCCCATCTTCACCAACACAAACCCAAGACCCTCGCGAGGGGCCAAGACTCGTGGGGCGGACGACGTGGAGCTTCCTCTGGCACGGCCTCGTCAGGCTGGCTCACGAGGAGGCGGAGAGATCAAGGCAGGGTACCTCACGGGGTGCCCGTGACGCAAGCCATGACGACTCAGGGCGCCAGGCGGGTGCCAGCCCGCGCATCGTCCTCCTTTCCTCTTTGGTGCAAAGGGGGCAAGCGTAGCCGCGGAGTACCGAGGCATCAGGCAAAGGTTGCCATTTCGGTGCAACGAGACCAAGACCAGGAGGACTACGAGACGGAGGTCATCGTGGAGCCCAAGACGGCGTCATCACTAGAGCTTTGCGCAGACGAAGACCACTTTTGTCAGGATAGCTGATACTAGCTGTCCCCCTTCAAATTAGCCTGCCATTGTTGGCTCCCTTCCCGCTCGATATTTGGGAAGAGGACCAGGGCCTCTATAAATAGGACCAGCCACCCACAGAGAGGAGGGGTTCGGTCGGTTGGCTGGAGGTAGAGAGAGAGAGAAGGTGACTGAACTCCACTGAGCAGTTCATCGCCCCAGCCAAGAACAGACCCTCGCGAGGCTGTTCTTCCTTGTATTGTTCATCATCATCAGCCCAAGAGGCAATCCACCACACCACACACTGGAGTAGGGTATTACACCACAACGGTGGCCCGAACCAGTATAAACCCTGTGTCTCTTGTGTTGTTCTTTCCTTAGTTTTAGATCCAAGCATGGCGGAGGGGTGTAGGTAGGTAGGAGGCGAAATCTCCGTGCGCACCCCAGTGTTCGAACCTCAAGGGTCTGCCGGAACCCGAAATCCGACATTTGGCGCGCCAGGTAGGGGTGTGCCGGAATTCGTCTTCCACCGCTCCGTGCCCCGTCGCGTCGCCATCACCATGCCCGGCGACCAGGAGGGCAACCCAGACCCATGGGCGGCATGGCCCGCCCGCGCAGAGCCGCTCGCCTCGGGCGACCCCGTGCCCCAGGCAGCTCGCGGTCCGCAGGGCGCTGCGGGCCGCGGGCGACGCAGACAGGCTTTGACAGCTCTCACACCGTGACAGGCGCGGTCGGCAGCAAGGGCCTCCAATCACGCCGCGACCACGACACCGTACACCCGCCGGGAGCAAGCGAACTCGAGGGCCGCGCTCACGGTGGCCCGAGAGCTCCTGTAGTGCAGACTGTTGGAGGGCGGCCGCGACGTGCTGCTGGAGCGGGTGGCAGAGCTCCTGGGCTTCGCCGCCTCGGGGGCTCACCCCTTCTGCACCCAGCTCCCATCTCCAACCCAGGGCGGCCCGCGCGGGGGCCCCGCGCGCACCCGTGGGCTCCAAGGCTACTCCAACACCTGCGAGGCTGTCAGCACCGGACCGGCGGCGGCGCAGCCCCCGCTCCTGGTCCGCGAAGAAGAAGGACTCGACGCGACCCGCGGCCCCAGTGGACAGCCGCGCTGCCACCCCACGGTAGGCGCGTCAGGCAGGACCGCGTGGCGCAGAGCACTATGGCATGGCCTTCGGGGTGACGGCGCCAGAGGAATACGTGCCCCTCATGATGGACCAAGGACACCCACACGAGGGTGAACAAGGCTCGCTCCTCAGCCCAAGCTAGGGGGACGAGGCGCCAGAAGCTGAGCCCTTCCAGGAGTCTCGGGACGGTCCCACTGGGCACGCTGGAGGCAACGATTATCGGGTACCGCTAATTCTTCAGCAGGCATACGCTAACCATGGATCGCAGGAGGTGCAGGTTGTCGCAGCGGGCAGCTGCCCCGCTCCCACAGTCTCCTACCCCTCGGGAGGAGGGCGCAGGGGGCTGCAAGAGAGGGGCAGGGATTCGACATCACCACCGCGGCGTTCGGAGCAAGGTGTTCTCAGGAGGTAGGCCCTCCGCTGGGGAGGTGCCCCAGGGCCTGCCCCCGGCGAAGGACCCGTGGTCATCGGGGGAACCGCTGGCGACCGCTCTACCCCATCGGCAGCGTCCTGGTTTCCGGTCGTCGTTGATGGCACTAGAGTGTGGCGCAAGGCGGGCCCCTCATCTAGTGATATGAAGCAAGGCCAGTACCTGTGAAGAAGGCCCAGTGCCTGTGAAGCTCGCCGCCCCGTGACACTCTCACGTAATAATGAGTGGGGCTGCACACGCCCCGGAGTCTCAGGGGTGCCGGCCTCAGGCCCTGGGGCTCCCTCCCACGCCCAGTGGCAGCACTTAGCTCCGTGCTGGTGAGAAGACGTCCAAGACTAGACTAGGTGCCGGACGCGGCCTTTTGTTTGCTTTCGTTGCTCTTCCCCTTGGTTGTCGCTTTCCCCTGCTGGATTCAAGTTGGATTCGAATTTGAGATTTGCGTGTGTTTGGGGAAGGGGTGCTTAGTCTCGTTCGAGCAATTTCTCGCGTTTTGGTTACCACTTCGCCTCAGCCGCCTCCCCTCGCGAGCCCCTCGCGAGCTGGGTCAGGCCTAGCTTGCGCGCAGCCCAGACTGCCGCCGCCGCGTCCTCTCAGGAGGGTGTTTTACTGCAGATCCTACGGATTCAATTAGGGGACACTCAGGACACCACAACCCCCCGCGGGCTGCCTCAGGGCTAGCACGGAACAAAGTTAAACTAGCCGACCAGCGCGTCGCTTAAGCCAGCCACTTGGTGCGGGCGCATGGGCGATGTAGCTTCTACTGATACGATAAACACAAGTTTTACATGAGGAGCTCCCCCTCCAAAATGCTCTCACAGCTATCAGGCCAAAACCTGAGTTCTATTCATGCAGGGTGAGGAAGCAGGAACGATGCACAATCAGTCGGATGAATCCCCCAATGCGTCCTCAGGAGCACCACCAGAGCCGTCCATCACGCCGCCCTTGTCAGCCGCCACGATCACGTCGTCGTTGTCCGAGGCGAAGGCCCTGATAAGAGCGTCCACATTGTCTTCCACCCAGTGCGCCAGTTCGCCTCCGACGGCCTGGGGGATTGGGGCGATGGCGGCGTCAAAATCAAAGTGGGGATCCATGTTCTGGAGGTGGCTGAAGACGCGGGAAAAGGCGCGCCTGAGCAGGGCGCGGCTCCTCTCCTCCACCAACCTGTCAGCCCTGGTCGACCGTGCCTCCAGCTGCGTCACCACATCAGTGAAGAACTGAAGATTGCCCGTGTAGTTGACTGCGTGCGGCTCGCCGACGGCCTCCTCGCAGATGTTGCCCAAGGCCGCGTTGGCTCTCTCCCGGAGAGTGGTGAGCATGGGGCCGTGCTCATGCTCCAAGATCCGCCGCTGACGTATCTCGTCCGCATTCTGGTGCGCGACGGCCTCAGCCTCCTCCACCCGCTGGCGAAGAAGGAGCACCTCAGCCTGGGAGGTGGTTAACTCACCTCGCGCCACCTCAAGGGCGGCCCGGGAAGCATCGGCCCGCCGCGCCGCCTCCTCCAGCTTGGCCCTCAAGGCGCCAGTCCTGCCTTCAGCTTCAGCCCGGATCAGCCCCAGCTTCTCTTCGAACTCGTGCTCAAGGTTCAAGCGCGCCATCGCCACTCGACGTCTGACCTCCTCCAGGATGCGGGCTTCCTGTGCGGCAACATCATCCTCCGCCTGCGTCACCAAGCGCTCCCTCGTCTCCAGACACTCGTACTCACGGGTACGTTCGGCGGCTTCCAGCGTCAGCGCCTCCTCACACTTCTGGAGCTCTGCTGAGTCGCCAGAGGCCACCTTCATCGACGCGAGGGCTGCCTCGCGCAGCTCGACCTGCTCCTCCAGCGAGTGGCACCAGGCCAGAAGCTCCCGAGCCCGCTCCTCCGCAGCCGTTGGCCGCCGGTCAGCTTCCCGAGCCTCCTCAGCGGCCCGAGACCGGGCCTCCCGAGAGGCCACCAGCGACGCCTTGGCCTCTGCTTCATCAAGATCACGCTGATGGCGCACAAGGGCAATGGCGCCCTTCAGCTTGTTCCTTTCTGCAGCCAGGCGCAGGCCCTCGGCCTCAAGGCGCGCGTCTTCATCAGCAAGCTCCTCACCAAGCAGGCTCACTGCGTCAGTCGCCCTTCGAAGGAATCCTTGGCGGAGAGCGCGACGCTCCCGAGCGCGCTCGAGCACGTCTTCCACACCATCATCTGCCCCAAGCAAGCGCCGGGGGCCGCGAGTCAGCACTCCCCCTCCGGGCTGGGGGCTGGGGGCTGGCACCCTCGCGACGGCCGGGCACGCCGCGTCAGAAGCCCGGCTTGGGGCCAGCCCGTCCTTAGGAGAAGAGCGTAGGAAACGCCTCAGCCAACCGCAGTCCATGACCAGGCGAGAAGCCCATGGCAGGCTTGCTATTCCATGAGAAGGCCCGCGAAGGAGGATCGCGAGGTGCGCGGGGCCACGATATGCCTCGGGATGGTTCGCCTCTTCAATCGCCCTCACCACAAGGGCTCTGCTGCTCGGAGCGCTTGAGGACGGTGGAGGGGGCGAGGTAAAGAGGGACGGCTCCTCAGCCATCTCCGCAAGCTCGGCTTGAAGGGGCCTACGGAGCAAGGGTCAGTACAAGTAACAGAAGGATCGGGAGCCGGGAAAGGAAAAGGCTTACTCATCAGTGGCGAAGTACTTCCTACGCTTCAGCAGGCGACAAGGGTAATCGTCGCCCAGGGCCTCCCTTCTCTTCCGGAGAGCCCCAAAGTCCACGCGGAACCGGCCCAAGAGTTGGGCGCATGGATCAACCTTCGACGAAGACGGAGCGTCAAGGCAATCTGCGGCAGGGGCGCCTGCCTGACGTGCGCTGCCAATCGCCTCCTCAAGAGACGCAGCTGGAGCCTCAGGGGCCCCAGTCGCAGGCACTGAGGGCAGCTGCTCCTCACCCTCAGCCTCAGCGGCACGGGCCCCAAGAGCTGCTTCCTCATGAGCCTCGCCCAGCGCTGTCACCGCGCCGGGAGCCCCCTCGGCCTCTGGTGCCTCATGCCTCCCTGCTCCGCCACTCGAGGATGAGTCGCCTTGGCCGACTGGAAGGGCAGTCACCACCACTGGGTTCTCACGAGGCCCCTGAAGGCCGGCGGGGCGCGGCCCCCACTCATCAAAGACATGCATCTGCTTCACAAAGTCACCCCTGCTCCGGCAGAGGTACAGCAAGGCCCCTCCCTGCCGGACGCTGCCGGGGTTGGGGTCCCCAGCCAGGGTCAAGAGCGCCGTCCTCAGCACCTCAGGAGTCAGGTCCTCTTCCTAGAGCCTCATACGATCCTCGCGCCCACGGAAGGCCCACATCCGGCGAGAGTGGCGTTGAAGAGGAGCAACGCGGCATAGCAGGAACTCCTTCACCACCTTGGGTGCTGTCACGCCAAGCGACCTCAAGAGCGCGAAGCGGCGCCAGATGAAGACGAGCCGGGGGCTCTCAAGCATCTCCTGGCCCCAGGCCGAATTGGGGACAACAGGTGAGGTCGGCTCCAATAGCAGGGGGCTGGGCACCCCTGTGTCCACATACAGCCACCGCTCGCGGAACCCAACCGCGGGCAGGGGGAGCTTGAAGTCAATCCCAGAGGCCGCCGTCTCAGACGTGGCAACGAAGCTCACGCAAGCCCAACATTGGGTAGGGTCGACAAGATGCAACGAGAAGAAGTGGCGCAACAAGGCAACCGAAGGAGGGATGCCCACCATAGCTTCGCAAACAAAGGCGAAGACCGAAAGGAGGGTGATGGATTCAGGACCCAGATGCATCATGTGGATCTGATAGTGGGAAAGCACGGCATTGAAGAAATCAGAAAAGGGAGGAACCAGACCCGCCCGCAGGGCGTCGGCAAGATACGGGACGTCGGTGGCTGTCCTGTCGATGGAGAAGTGGGACGCGGGCCAGGCCGTCGTCCTCCCGCATTCATTGACGATGGTGGCTAGAGCCAAGCTGACCTTGCCCAAGCCCTCGGCGGGGGCCGCCGACGGCGGCGGGCAAGGCGGAGACACGGGTTTCTTCCCTCTCCCCTTCTTCGTCGGAGCCATGGCGATGGGAAGGGGGGGGAAGGTTCGAGATCGGGTTGAAAACAAAAGCCGGAGTTCGAGCGGAAGGAGGACAGAGGGCACTCGAGCAACAGAAAAGGGAACGGCTGTGTACGACTACGGGTCCGCCTAGCATGGCGCAAAATAAGGAGGGCGTCGGGGAACAGTGCCGCCCACGACCAATCAACCGCCGCGCGGCGCCTAAGGCCGCAGGCTGTTAGGGCCCGCGGCGCTTCGCTCTTGCCCTTCCGCCTCCCTGCACGGCCAAGTCCGGGCGCGCCTTGGGCCCGGGGCTACTGTCGGCGTTCTGGGAACGGGGGTTCCCAGACTTGCGTGCCTGCGGTGTGGCTCAAAGGGGGGCCCAGCACGGCCCATCTTCACCAACACAAGCCCAAGACCCTTGCGAGGGGCCAAGCCTCACGGGGCGGACGACGCGGAGCTTCCTCAGGCACGGCCTCGTCAGGCTGGCTCACGAGGAGGCAGAGAGATCAAGGCGGGGTACCTCACGAGGTGCCCGTGACGCAAGCCATGACGACTCAGGGCGCCAGGCGGGTGCCAGCCCGCGCAGCGTCCTCCTTTCCTCTTTGGTGCAAAGGGGGCAAGCGCAGCCGCGGAGTATCGAGGCATCAGACAAAGGTTGCCATTTCAGTGCAACGAGACCAAGACCAGGAGGACTACAAGATGGAGGTCATCGTGGAGCCCAAGACGGCATCATCACCAGAGCTTTGCGCAGACGAAGACCACTTTTGTCAGGATAGCTGATACTAGCTGCCCCCCTTCAAATTAGCCCGCCATTGTTGGCCCCCTTCCCGCTCGATATTTGGGAAGAGGACCAGGGCCTCTATAAATAGGACCAACCACCCACAAAGAGGAGGGGTTCGGTCGGTTGGCTGGAGGCAGAGAGAGAGAGAGAAGGTGACTGAACTCCACGGAGCAGTTCATCGCCCCAGCCAAGAACAGACCCTCGCGAGGCTGTTCTTCCTTGTATTGTTCATCATCATCAGCCCAAGAGGCAATCCACCACACCACACACTGGAGTAGGGTATTACACCACAACGGTGGCCCGAACCAGTATAAACCCTGTGTCTCTTGTGTTGTTCTTTCCTTAGTTTTAGATCCTAGCATGGCGGAGGGGTGCAGGTAGGTAGGAGGCGACATCTCCGCGCACACCCCAGTGTTCGAACCTCAAGGGTCTGCCGGAACCCGAAATCCGACAAGAGTCTTCAACAATGTTCTTCACAAAGTTGTTGAAACTATAGATGTGCAGTTCGATGAAACTAATGGCTCGCAAAGAGAGCACCTACCTAGTGTGATAGATGAACCAGCACCTGAGGAAACTATCAAGTTCAAGGCTACTGAGGATGTCATTCCTACTGAAGAATCTGCTGAAGAATTCATTCCAGAACATGAAGAACGTCGGGCTAATGCACCTGAAGAAAATGCTGAAGAAAATGGTGATGAAGAAAACGCTGATCAAATTCTTCACCGACAACCAGCTCATCCTTGCATTGCAAAAGAAGTGCAAGTTGAAAAGATCATCAATGACATCAAAGCGCCAGGTCCTCTCACACGCTCAAAAGCTTCACATTTGTCTAACTTCTGTGGGCACTATGCTTTTGTCTCTATTATAGAGCCCACTAAGGTAGATGAAGCATTTCTGGAGCCTGAGTGGATTCAGGCCATGCAAGAAGAATTACATCAGTTCGAGCTTAACAATGTCTGGGAACTGGTCAAACGTCCAGATCCTCGCAAGCACAATATCATCGGCACAAAGTGGATCTACCGCAACAAGCAAGATGAAAATGGCCTTGTGGTGAGGAATAAGGCACGGCTTGTAGCTCAAGGCTACACACAGGTTGAAGGAATTGATTTCGATGAAACTTTTGCACCTGTTGCTAGACTTGAGGCTATTCGCATATTACTTGCTTATGCTAACCATCATGATATCACTTTATATCAAATGGATGTGAAAAGTGCATTCCTCAATGGTAAGCTCAAGGAAGAAGTATATGTTGCTCAACCCCCAGGTTCTGAAGATCCAAAGAATCCTGACAAAGTCTTCAGACTCAACAAGGCCCTCTATGGCCTCAAGCAGGCCCCACGGGATTGGTATGATACCTTGAAGGAACTCTTCATGAAGAAAGGCTTCAAACCCGGTTCACTCGACCCTACTCTTTTCACTAAATCTTATGATGATGAATTGTTTGTGTGCCAAATATATGTTGATGATATTATCTTTGGCTGTACTGACCAACGTTATAGTGATGAATTTGCATATATGATGAGTGAAGAATATCAAATGTCTAGGATGGGAGAGTTGAAATTTTTCTTAGGTCTTCAAATTCGTCAACAACGCAATGGCATATTCATATCTCAGGAGAAATACCTCAAGGATGTACTAAGGAAATTCGGCATGCAAGATTGCAAAGGCGTCAAAATTCCTATGCCCACAAATGGCCATCTGTGCACTGATGAAAATGGTATTGACTTCGATCATAAGGTATATCGCTCCATGATAGGTTCCTTATTGTACTTATGTGCATCTAGTCCAGATATAATGCTTAGTGTTTGCATGTGTGCCCGATTTCAAGCTACACCGAAGGAGTCACACTATAAGGCTGTGAAGCATATTCTTCGATATTTAGCTCACACACTAACACTTGGATTATGGTACCCTAAGGGCTCGGCTTTTGATCTCATTGGATATTCTGACTCTGACTATGCTGGTGATCGTGTGGACCGCAAGTCAACATCTGGTACATGTCATTTCCTCGGACGATCTTTGGTCTGTTGGTCCTCGAAGAAATAGAACTGCGTATCACTATCTACTGCTGAAGCTGAGTACATTGCCGCTGGTTCTTGATGTGCCCAATTGCTATGGATGAAGCAAACTCTCAAGGACTACGGCGTCAACATGAATAATGTGCCTCTCTTCTGTGACAATGAGAGTGCCATCAAGATTGCTCACAAGTCAGTTCAACACTCGAAGACAAAGCACATTCAGATTCGTCATCATTTTCTTCGTGATCATGTGTTGAAGGGCGACATTTCTATTGAGCATGTGAAGACTGAAGAACATCTAGCCGATATCTTCACAAAGCCCTTGGATGAGAAGAGATTTAGCAAGTTGCGGTGTGAGCTAAATATCCTAGAATCTTCGAATGTTCTTTGAAAAGGACACTCATCCTAACACATGCAAAATTGATGACTTAGATGTGCAACACATGAAGAAACGTTTTTCTTCAATCAATGAAGAATAACACTCTTAGTGTGAAGAAATTAATGAATAATTTGATTCTCAGAACCCTATGATAATTGTACGCGGTGTCTGAAATCATCATTCTTATACGGTGGGTCACGCCACCACCAAAAGTTGAAATTCCTCAAATTATTCATATTCTTCAACTTTGCATAGTCTTCACTGGTTCCGTCGTTTTTCTTCATTGGCTATATATATATATGAGTTTATGTCCTCTACAACATTCACTTATTGCTATTTCTTCAAGTTGGTTCTCTGCTAAGTGAATGTGATCGGACCCTTCCCCTCTATGCTATACTCAACCCAATCTGTTCACAAATTCTTCATGTGCGTTCTATTTGAAACTCATTCAAAATCTTCACTGTGTCCTTGTCAGCTGAAGAAATTGCGAACGAAACTTTGAAACCTATCTTATCGAAATTTTCGGCTTTGCCGTTCAAACCGTTCCGCATCCCACGATGCACTTATCCACTCACCCACGATCTAACACGATCTCCACCTCTCACTACATGGGTGACACATGTCATGCGAATGAGAAGGGTCAGGGGCACGTTCGTCCAATTTCTTCAGGCGAACAGTTTTTCACCATGGCTATAAATAACCCTCCTTCCCTTCCTCACTTCTTTTACTCCGCTCGACCTCTCTCCAGCTCGAGCTTCTCAAACCCTAGCGCCGCCGCTACTTCATCGACGCCGGTGAGGAAGAGCTTCACTGCCTCGACCTCGTCACCGACGTACTCGCACCAACCGCGGAAATCTCCACTCCGCCGTCGCCGTAGCTGTCTTCCTCCGCCAAGTTAGGGCGTGGAAGATCTGCACAGACGAACTTCACATCTCCTCACTCCAGTTCATTGTGTTCTTCGTCCAGGGTAATTAAAAGTTACTTTTACTACCCTCGTTGATTCGAATGATTATCTTCAAAATCTTCAAAGGTGTTTTTCTTCATAGATTCACACACTAAACACCTCACAAGTCATCTGTTCTTGACTCGTTTCTCTAAGCCATGTTTTTCTTCAAGATTCATCAAATGTGTGGATTTTTAATCTACACATCTCTGGAACCTAAGACAAAGAACACTTAGAAAAATTCTTCAAGACTCATCTAGTCAAATTCCTCAAACTTGTTCTTTTGAAAAAAACCCTGAGAACGCATATGACCTCTCCAAATTCCTCGCAACTATACTCTGCTCACAGGTACACATGTCAGCTGCTGAATAACTAGGTTCTCATCAACTTAACTCATTTGCAGCGTTCCTTAAAGAAAAGTTGCATACTTCTTTAGAGAATTCAATTTTTCAAATTCCTCAACTGAAGAAAATGGCTGACGGTAAGAAGCCACAGAAGGGAGGAAAGAGGCCTGAGGTAAATACAGCATTTGAGATCCCTGATGACATATACGCTGGGTACTGCACACCTATTGAGGAAACCAAGAATGAGCGCAAAGTGCGCATTCAGAAGATAGAGAGGAGATGGGCAAGAGAATGGAGGGAGTACAGATATGTCACTCCTAAGTACATGAAGAAATTCGCACTCAATCCTCCATGCCCAAGAGCTCCATTGGCACCTGGCCAAATCGCTGATCCCACCAGCCTCAAGCGCAGTGAGGACTATCCTAATGAATGGGCCAAGCGCCAAGCCAAGCTGGCTAAGCAAGCCAGAGAAGCAGTGTGAAAATTTAATGCAGACTCTGCTGCTGCTGCTGCCTCTGCTGAGGCCTTTGCTGTCAAGCCAAAGAAGGCTATGTCAAAGAAGCCTGCGCGCAAGCCAAGTGCTTCACCAACAATGCCCTCAAGGCCAAGTTCCTCAGCAATGCCCTCACGGCCAGAATCCTCAAAGCCCTCACGACAAATTCCTCATGCTGCTCCTGTTCCTTCAAAGTCCTCAGCTCCTCCGCCAAAGCCTTCAGCTGTTCTGACTAAATCCTCAGCACCTGTGCATCTCGCCTCGTGCCAAAGGACTGCCGGCATCTCCATTGCCTCAGGTGCCTCAGCTAGTTACTCAGCTGCACGAAGTTCCTCACCTGGCCCCTCACTACTGAAGACAAAGGCCACTGCTAGACGAGGTCCTCGCCCAAGTCCTCAAAAGAAGCAAGTCGCTTTCCAAGTGCCGTCTGATGAAGACGAAGCTGATGATGATGAACTTACAGAAATCATCAGAGACAGGCAAGTCAGGGCCGCTAGAGCCAAAGGATTCGAGGTGCCACTGCTTTTGGATCCCAAGCTGATCCTCGACTACATTGATGATTGGCACAAGGACCCCAACACTCCCTTGCCTGACTTCAAGCTGAATCCTGGCTAGAGTCACATGCTGACTCACTTCATTCAAGAACAAAAGTGGAAATTTGAGAAGGCCAGGCAGATCAAGAAAGCGCAGTACAAGAAAGAGCACTATCTGAAGAAAAACGTTGTCTCTATGACAACTGAAGAACTTGTCACTATTTAGACTGAGATTAAAAACTCAGTGATGACTTTGACGCATATCGCGCTGATTGGCTTGGAGCCAAGGTTCGTTTTGTGAAACTTGCGGATAACTTCACTTCCAATGTTGCAGCCCCAACGCAACAGGAAATTCCTCAGGCTGATGCATCTGCTCAGCCTATTGAAGAAAATGCCAGCACCGCTGATGACAATCAGGCTGCTGAAGATAATGTGAGTTCCAGGGCTGATGACTGCATTCCAGCCGCTGAAGAAATTGCCAGGGCACCCACTAGTGGTGTGCCTGAAGAAACTGAAGAACTCAGGGCAACTGCATCCGTTGTGCCTGAAGAAAATCAACCAGATTTCTCAGCTGCTCCTGCACCAACTTCAACTCCAATCCTTCCATCTGCATCAGATGTGAAGAAGACCAAGGCTGCAGAGCGTGCTGCAGTGAAGAAAAGGAAAGCATCAGTTGCTTCAGATTCTTCAGCTCCGAAGAAAATGAAGCCTATGACAAGTTCATTTGCAAATCTGATTGATGTTGTTCCCATCTCAACCAGACCATCAAAGGACCTTGTTCCTTTTGATGAAGAATATGTGATCCCCAGCGGATCTGATGAAGAAACTCCTTCTGCTGCTTCGTCTGAACCGTTGGATGAAGAAATTGAAGTGGATGTGATCCCTTCAACACCTATCATCTCCTCGCCTATGCCTCAGTTCACAGCTGAAGAGGCTGGCGTTGAAGAAATGGAAGATGAAGATGTGGACATTGGCTGCTCCACACCCATAATCAGTGATGAATTCTGGGAAAGTCAGCATCCAAACTCTCCAATGTTCACCCCTCTACAACAAATTCCTCAGTCCCCCACACAAACTGTTCACATGGGCTCTGAAGAAACTCATCCCACTGCATCTGTCCATGAGGAAATTCCAGCCACTAGCGCTGAAGAAACTGCTGCTGCTGAACAACCAACGACGCATACTGCCACTGAGGAGGAACCATAAATTCCTCAGCCTGAAGAACCTGCGATTGAGATTCCTGAGGTCGTGATGTAACTCACTAACACTCCTCTGCCGAAGCCAAAGGATCCATTCTCACGCAAGCAAAAGTTCAAGGCTGATGATTTCTTCGGTGAGCACGTATTCTTCGAAGATTACAACCCATATGACTCTGCTCGCATTAGGAAGAGGCGTTTCTGGACTGCTAGTCAAGCCAATTTCTATTCCTCAGTGCTGTTCAACAAGGAGAAGATCTTCTACCATGAGCATATTCCTCACGTGGATATGGAATCTCTGCCGTGCTTCGCACCAGTCCTTAGTGTTCTTCACGATGCTGGACTGCTAAACTTTTGCTCTGACATCTGTGATTGGAATGAAGAACTGATTCTTCAATTCTATGCAACGCTGCACATCACCGGAGATGCTGAAGATGTGAATTCATGGGTGCTGGACTGGATGTCTGAAAACACTCACTACACTGCACCAGCCTCTGAATTGCTTCGTGCTCTACCACTCAGTCCTCCCCTTGAAGAAGCTCGTTGCATCTACAGTGAACCTGAGCTCACACATCATTACATGCAGGTGCTGATGAAACCTTTGAAGCTAGGTCAAGCACCAAGAACCAAATTCCTCGTGAAGGAATTGCTGTACGTGCCCAGAACTGTCTATCGTATTCTTACGAGGACAATCAGTCCCATCAAAGGCCACGACTCATTTGATGAGGAAATTGTTGGCATCATGAAGAATCTGGTATTCAACATCGTTCATGGCATTCCTGTCAATTATCATGATTTCTTCATGAGGACTATGGCCAATGTTGCACTGTCTCCGTTTGAGCTGAAGCCTTATGCACCTTGGATTATGAGATTCCTCAGGACAAGGTCTTCACTCAACTACAAAGCTGATTTCTAGAATCACCTCAGCTACTTGCCCCCAATTGAAGTCCTCAAGCAGACATATTCCTCAGTTGATGGAAAGGGAAAGGCACCAGCTGTAATAGATGAAGGCATTCGTCCATTGGATGGTCAGTTTCACAAAGCTGCATCTTATTCCACCAATGATGACTCTGCCACACATGACTCTGCCAATGCACCCAAGTCCACTCCTCAAGCCACTGCTCCGCGCGTGATGACTGACCGTGAACTTCTGCTTAGTCTTCACTAGAAGGTGGATCGAAATCACAAATGGGTTAAGCGTCAGTTTGGTTCACTTCTTCACAACATGACTGCCACACACAATGCAGTGAAGAAAAACCACTACTACCTCCATCAAGTCTTCGGTCGCACCTGGGCAATCCTGTCACATCTGTATGGTGAAGAAGATCTGAAGAACATGGGTCTCAAAGAAGATTTTGACTGGTCTGCACCTCCACCGAAGAAATTCAAGAAGGTCCAGGTTCCTTCTCTGGTGGCCAGCTCATATTCTTTATCGCACGACACTGATGAACATGAAGATTTGGACGACACTGCGGCAGGCCCTACATCAACAAATGACCCCAACAACGCTGGCGCTCCTTCATCAACATGATTATCTTCAGGGGCGTTAGTCCTCATTTTCGATCTTTTTGGTCATTCGATGACAAAGGGGGAGAAATATGAGTTAGTCTTCAAGCGGGTCTACTATATGGGCATTTTTTGCTAAGTTACAACTCTCGTTCTTCTGAAACTTTATTGGATCGAGTTGTAATCTTAAACCCGATGGTGCTCTGATACTTTTGATGCGCTATTCTGCATGCTTATTCCTTGTTAATATTATTGCACGCTTGCTGAATTTCATCAGGCACCATATTTCATCATGCATTTCAAATTCTTCATATTATATGTTAAATGCGTGTATGAATTACAAGATATAGGGGGAGATCTCCATGATTCAACTCTTCAAGTGTGCATTGCTTCAAAAGCAAATTCCTCACTATGCACATCTTCAGGGGGAGTTCCTCTATATCTTGCAATCAAATTCCTCAATATCAGTAGTTACACTTCATATGTTTATCCCCGTTGAAAACTTAACCTATATTGTCATCAATCACCAAAAAGGGGGAGATTGTAAGTGCATCTAGTGCCCCTTAGTGATTTTGGTGTATTGAAGACTTATAGGTTAAGGGACTAATGCGGTTGTGAGTGTACACAGGTCTATAAGTCTATGAGGAGTTTGATATTTACAGGAAAAGTCGACCCCTAAAAATAAATATCTTCGACTGAAGATTTTGATATTTCTGAAGACTTTCATGAAGACTTTGAAAGTGAAGAAATTTGTGTGTCCGTGAAGACTTGATATTCATGCGAGGAATATGAAGCTTGAAGACTTTCGTTTTCATAGTTTTGTTCTTTCTCTTTCTTGAGTCATAGGAAACACCGTACTGTTAAAGGGGGTCGAGGAAATACTAAGGAAAAATTTCCATGTGATGCTCAACTCAAAATCCTACACCTACCAATCCCTTCGAGTGAAGCCATTGGAAATCTCATACAGTTCAGTCAATTTCTTCAGTGAAAGAGACGAAGTTCTTCTGGTCTCTGAGGAATTTGTCCTGACTGAGGTGTTAGGAATTCGCCAGTGCGGATTGCCTACACAGTGAGGAACATGATAGCCCTGAGGATTTTGCTACTCAAAATTCCGACCGTTGCTGTGCTATGTGCCAGCTGTCCCAAAATATCTATCCACCTAACGGTCATATCATTGAAGGGCATTTATGTCTTATCATGTCGGGCTGCTCCCTAGGCTATAAATAGCCGCCCCCTACAACCACTAGCTAGTTGGCTGCTCTGAGAGAAACTGACACTTGTCATTTGAGAGCAACCCATCCTGTGAGGACTTTGAGCGAAAATCATCAAGTGAGGAAAAACCAAAAACCCAAAACCCAAACACCTACAAACCCCAAGTGATTGAGCATCACTGAAGAGATTGATCCTGCGTGGATCCGACGCTTGTTACCTTTGAAGACTGTGCTTCTTCCAGACGGTTAGGCGTCATGGTCTAGAGGATCCAAGAGGAATTGTGGATCGCCGAGTGACCAAGTTTGTGAAGGTTTGGAAGTCGCTTGAAGACTTACCACGAGTGATTCGACGAGGTCTGTGTGACCTTAGTTCAAGGAGAATACGGTGAGGACTGGGTGTCCTGAGCTGCGTGTTCAGGACTGGGTGTCCGGGACTGTGTGTCCTCGAGTTTAAATACTCAGCCGCTCCAACCAGACGTACAACTGAGACAGCAGTTGGAACTGGTCTACCAAATCATTGTCTTCACCAAGCTTACTGGTTCTATTCCCTCAACTCTTTCATTTCCTCATAATTGTGTTGTGTGTTTGTTCATATCTGTGTTTGAAGACTTTGACTGAAGACTTTCTCAATTTCCTCAGTTCAATTTCTTCAGTCTGTTTGTCTTCATCCTGTGTTATCCTATGATTATGCTTCCTGTACTATGTGCCTGTCTTCATTTCATCATGATGACTATGCTTGTATTCTGTTATGTTTACTTTTGAGTAATTATTCCGCTGCTAGTAGTTCTTCGCTAAGGAATTTCCTCACCGACAAATTCCTCAGTGAAGAATTTCATAAAAATGGCCTATTCACCCCCTCTAGTCAATATAACGCACTTTCAGGCTTCGAAAGGGGCAATCTTCAAACTGCATTGGTAACTGTTGTTGTAAGAGAACTCTGCATATGGCAAATTCTCATCCCAACTAGATATGTAATCTAGCGCACAAGCTCTTAGAATATCCTCCAAAATCTGATTGAGTCTCTCAGTCTGTCCATCTGTCTGCGGGTGGAAAGCTGTGCTAAACTCCAATCTGGTACCCAAAGTCTCATGCAACTGATTCCAGAACTTTGAGGTAAACTTGGTTCCTCTATCTGATACTATGCTCCTTGGAACTCCATGCAGACAAATGATTCTAGTCATGTATATCTTTGCCAACTTTGCACTGGTATAGGTAGTCTTCACTGGAATGAAATGAGCTACCTTTGTCAAATGATCGACTACAACCCAAATCGAGTCATAGCCTGAACGAGTTCTGGGCAATCCTGTGATAAAATCCATGCCTAACTTATCCCACTTCCATTCGGGTATCGGCAACGGTTGTAGCAATCCTGCTGGCTTCTGATGCTCTGCCTTTACTCTCTGACATACATCACAAATTGCTACATATTATGCAATATCCTTCTTCATTCTGGTCCACCAGAAAATATCCTTTAAATCCAAATACATCTTGGTATTTCCTGGGTGAATCGAATATGGTGAATCATGGGCCTCTTGTAAAATTAACTTCCCGATCTCCAAATCATTTGGTACATTAACACGGTCTTCAAACCATAAGGTATCGTGCTCATCCTCATGAAATCCCTTAGCTTTTCCTTTGCTCATTTTCTCCTTAATAGAGGCAATCTCCTTGTCAGTCTTTTGGGCTTCTCTGATCTTATCCATCAAAGTTGACTGAATCTCCAATGCTGCTACATATCCTCTTGGAACTATTTCCAAACATAGCTCTCGAAGATTTTCGGCTAACTCCCTTGGTAAATCTCTGAAAGTGCGTTATATCGACTAGAGGGGGGGTGAATAGGCGATTTTTATGAAAGTCTTCAAAACGTGGAAGTTATGAAGACAAACGATAGAAATAAACCTATTACCTTGCAGCGGAAGGTAGACTACACTAGGCAAGCCATAGTCAAGTATTCAATAGAGTGAAAGCACAATGACTAATAGCAGCAATGTAGTAAGGATCAGGTAGGAAGATATTGTGAAGCCACACAGAACACGCAGTCACTCAGTGAAGACAAAAGATAGTGCGAACATACAATGACTTCACAAGGAGTAACAGTAAGTAAAGGGAAGGGAAGATGAAACCAGTGACTCGCTGAAGACAATGATTTGTTGGACCAGTTCCAGTTGCTGTGACAACTGTACGTCTGGTTAGGGCGGCTAAGTATTTAAACCTTAGGACACACAGTCCCGGACACCCAGTCCTGAACACGCAGCTCAGGACACCCAGTCCTCACCGTATTCCCCTTAAACTAAGGTCACACAGACCTCGCCCAATCACTCTGGTAAGTCTTCAAGGTAGACTCCCAAACCTTCACAGACTTCGTTCACCGGCAATCCACAATGTCTCTTGGATGCTCCGAACACGACGCCTAACCTGCTGGAGGATGCACAGTCCTCAAGTGTAATAAGTCTTCAGATCACACAGACAAGAAGACTTAAGTGATGCCTAATTCTCTTTGGCTCTGGGTGGTTAGGGCTTTATCCTCGCAAGGAATTCTCTCTCAAAGGCTTCGAGGTGGGTTGCTCTCAAACGACAAAAGCCGTACTCTGAATCTGAGCAGCCAACCGTTTATGGTTGTAGGGGGTGGGCTATTTATAGCCACTTGGCAACCCGACCTGATTTGTCCGAAATGACCCTGGGTCACTAAGGAACTGACACGTGTTCCAACGGTCAGATTTCAAACTCACACAGCAACTTTACTTGGGCTTCAAGCAAAGCTGACTTGCCCGACTCTGGACAAGATTCGCTCTCAAAGTCTTCACTCGAAGACATAGGTTTTGTTTAAGCATCACTTCAGTCATTCTGACCGGTTCTCTTGGACCCCACTTAACAGTACAGTGGTTCCTATGACTCAACACAGAAGAAAGAGAACTATGAAAGATCTAAGTCTTCGAGCTCCATAGGCTTCATGTGGTGTCTTCTCTTGTCATAGTCTTCAATGTGAATATCTTCATATACCACCTTTGACTTCAATGTCTTCATACATTTTTAGGGGTCATCTCTGGTAGGAAAACCGAATCAATGAGGGACTTCTACCTGTGTTATCCTGCAATTCTCACAAACACATTAGTCCCTCAACTAGGTTTGTCGTCAATACTCCAAAACCAACTAGGGGTGGCACTAGATGCACTTACAATCTCCCGTCATTAGGGTGTTGACATGGCTCTTACGTCTTAACGCGTCAGCTACTACGTTAGCCTTTCCGGGGTGGTAATGCAATTTCATATCATAATCCTTGATGAGCTCCAACCATCTTCTTTGTCTGAGGTTCAACTCCTTCTGTGTGAAGCTATACTTCAAACTCTTGTGATCCGTGTACACCTCGCAATGGTTTCCAATGAGAAAATGTCTCCAAGTCTTCAGTGCATGCACTACGGCTGCTAACTCCAAATCATGCGTAGCATAATTCAACTCATGAGGCTTAAGATGTCGTGAGGCATATGAAACAACTCTTCCTTCCTGCATAAGCACTGCTCCAAGTCCTCGACGTGAAGCGTCACAATACACCTCATAATCCTTGGTATGATCCGGTAAAATCAACACTGGTGAGGTAATCAAACGTTTCTTCAGCTCCTGAAAACTAGCCTCACATTCCTCACTCCATATGAACTTGGTATCCTTCTTCAACAACTCCGTCATAGGCTTTGCAATCTTTGAGAAATTCTCAATAAACCTCCGGTAGTATCCTGCGAGTCCAAGAAAACTCCGGATCTCTCCAACTGTGGTTGGTGCTTCCCACTTGGTCACGGTATCAACTTTAGTGGGATCTACTGCTATACCCTCTCCGGATATAACGTGTCCGAGAAATCCAACTTCTTTCAACCAAAACTCACATTTGCTAAACTTGGCATATAACTGATGTTCTCTGAGCTTACCAAGTACCAAATGCAAATGCTCCTTATGCTCCTCTTCATTCTTCGAGTAAACCAGGATATCATCAATGAACACTACGACGAACTTATCCAAGAACTCCATAAACACTTTGTTCATCATGTTCATAAAGTATGCAGGTGCGTTAGTTAGGCCAAATGACATAACGGTATACTCGTACAGCCTATACCTGGTGGTAAAAGCCGTCTTGGGTATATCCTGTTCTCGAATCCTCAATTGGTGGTATCCTGATCGCAGGTCGATCTTGGAAAATACCTTCGCTCCTTGCAATCGATCAAACAGATCATTGACCATTGGTAGTGGGTACTTGTTCTTGATGGTTACTTCATTCAATCCTCGATAATCAACAACCATCCTTAACGATCCATCCTTCTTCTCCACTAGAAGTACCGGCGATCCCCAAGGCGAAGAACTTGGGCGAATATATCCTTTATCCAGTAACTCCTTAATCTGCTTCTTAATCTCCACCAAATCCTTTGCAGGCATCCTATATGGTCTCTTAGATATTGGCCCTGTGCCTGGCAAAAGCTCAATCAAAAACTCAATATTTCTATCCGGTGGCATGCCTGGCAATTCTTCTGGAAATACATCAGGGAAATCCTTCACAACTGGTACTTCCTCCTGCACAACTCCTATTAAACAATTTACTTGAGTCCTCTTCGGCACCTGCCGGGATACATACTTGATCCTTCTCCCTTCTGGGGTGGTAAGCAAGATTGACTTACTGGGGCAATCAATGTTTCCTCCATACATTGACAGCCAATCCATACCCAGAATTACATCCAAACCTTGTGATTCCAATATTATCAAATCTGAGGGGAACACATGCCTACCTATACTTAATGGCACTTGAAAACATCCTTGGCTAGCCATATACTCCGCTCCTGGTGAGCTTACTAACATAGGTGTTCTAAGTACTTTGGTGGGCAGGTTATACTTATCTACAAATCCCCTTGATACATATGAATGCGATGCACCGGTATCAAAAAGAACAAGTGTAGTAAATGACTTAACCAAAAACTTACCGATTACTGCATCCGGCTGCTCTTCAACCTCCTCCACGTTAACGTGGTTCACTTGTCCCCTGTTGAAAGGGTTCGGCTTCTTCCCAGAGCTTCCATTGCCATTTCCATTCTGTGATTCAGGACATTCATTGGCATAATGTCCGGTCTTCTGGCACTTAAAACAAGTGACTTGGCTCAGGTCTCTCTTGGCTAGGGTCGATGGGTTGGTGCGGTTCTGGCCGTTGCTTCCTCCATTCCCATTACCATTCTTGGTGCCATTATGATTGTGCGAGCTACCTCCTCCATGGGTATGCTGAAAATGTCCTCCCGGTCTAGGGTAAAACGTGGCTTCTGCTGAGCTCCTGAGGTGTGCTTCCCTTGTCCATACTTCCTCTTGCGGTTCTCAATCTGCTGCTGCTTCCCTTCAATCATGAGAGCACGATCTACCAACTCCTGGTAGTTGTTGAAGGTGGCTACCATCAACTGCATGCTCAACTCATCATTCAGTCCTTCTAGAAACTTCTCCCGCTTAGCTGCATCCGTAGCAACGTCATCTGGGGCAAAACGCGCTAGTTTACTAAAGTCTTCCACATACTGGCCAACTGTCCGTCCTGCTTGGCGCAAGTTGCGAAACTCTCACTTCTTTATGGCCATAGCTCCTGCTGAAACATAGGCAGTTCGAAAAGCCTGCTGAACTGGTCCCACGTGACAGTGTCGACAGGGAAAGCGGCTGTGAAATTATCCCACCATGATGCTGCGGGTCCTTCAAGCTGATGTGCGACAAACTTCACTTTTTCCGCATCTGTGCATCCTGCTGTGGTCAACTCCCTAGCTGTCTTGCGGAGCCAATCATCTGCTACTATCGGCTCGGTGCTACTGGAAAACACCGGCGGATTCAGCCTAAGAAAACGGGCTAAGTGATCAACAGGTGGTGGTGGTGGTGGGTTGTTGTTGTTGTTGTTGTTCCCCAGGTTCTGATTCTGGACTAGCAACTGCATCAATGTGTTCTGCTGCTGGATCAACTGGGTGAGCTCCGGTGGAAAGGTAAATTCGGGGTCACGTCTCGGAGGCATCTGAGGGTTTAGAAAAGATGAGATTTAAGAATAGAGGGGGTCTATAGAGAAAACACTACCCATATGCACATGAGGCAAAAGCAAACAATTCACTTCATTCAATCAAACAAGGGCATACAATCGATCTAACTATCGCAAAAGTGATCGGACTACTATATTTACATGGTGGACTACTACTACTGATGAGGTGGTCTACTAGAAATATTCTTCGGTTGCAGACTCCATTATATCTGCTCCAGCTTCATCAACATAGTCATCATCGCTATCATCTGGATCCGAGTCGGTGTCGTCGATGATGATGTAGTCTTCCGGGCGAATCTCCTTGGGTTCTTCGTCTTCTTCTACTAGTGTAGGGCCTCCCATGAATATTCCAATCTTCTTGATCAGATCGTCATTCTTCTCCACTAATACTTCGATTTCCTCTTCATAATCTTCACGTGTAGCCTTGAGTTCTTCCTCCAGTTCCTTGATTCTTGTCCTCGCCTTCTTCAGATCTATCATGTCGGCGCACATCTGGTTTTCCTGACGTCGAATGTGCTGATTTAACTCCTGGATAAAAGCTGCAACTGATCTATCCTTCCTGGTACTGATCATCTCCCAGTGCTCATATCGGCGCCCGCAAATTTGATAGATAGTATCCTTGAGATCATTGCGGTAAACTTCTCCAATGCGTCCCATGGCGATGTGACCTGCCATACTCTTTCCTAGACTCCAAGTTGGTGCATCAAAAGAAAACTCTATGGGCTCAGTGACTGGCATGAATGTCCTTCCTGGAACTTGAACTTGAATCATCCAGCGCTCTTCTTCAGGTAAGGTGGCGTTGTAGGTTCCGGTGAAACTTGGTACTCCTATGTTCAGGTATCTAGTGACTTCCTTCAAGTGACGTCCAAAGGGTGTATCTTCCTCCGGTTGAGTGAACTTGTTCCTTGCATCCGCCATCCTAAAAGAGTAGAAAAGATGAGAAGTCAGAAAGAGAAGAGAGTGAGTAGTGATCTAGGTCTTTAGCTTAGTGGTCGTGTCCTACAGTCAGCGTGTGCTCTGATACCATCTTGTAGCGACTAGACCTCAAACGGTCCAATCTCTATGCTCAGGTGTCATCCCTGGATCAGTAATGCTAACACCACACAATACTTGAAGGATTTATAACAGAGTAGCAATCACACACTTATTACATCGAGTGTCTCAAGAGAGAACTTATTACAATAAATACGGTGTAAGGCCATCTAATAACGATAACAGCGGGAGGCTTGGAAGATAAGTGAGTCCATCAACTCCAATGGCATCACTGAGTATAGAACCACGACCTAAAAACTCCTTAATCGTCGTCTGAAGAGTCCGCAACATTAACGTTGCAGCCCGAAACGGGTCAGCACATGGAATATGCTGGCAAAGTAACACATAGAGAGTAATGGAATGAAACAGCTATTCTATATGCATATTTGGCTGGTGGAAAGCTCTATGGTTACAGTTTTTGCGTAAAGCCAATTTTTCCTTACTGCAAAGGAATAAATTTATTTAACTATCATGGTAGTTGTTAAACATTGAGAATGGTTGACAGCATTCTCAATCCCAATTAAGCATCATCATTAAACAAAACCCAACAAAATTAATTTTAGAGTAACATGTTGAGATTCACATGATAATCCAGGTACTAGATACTCAAGATGTCCATAACTGGGGACACGGCTAATCATGATTAGTTTATACACTCTGCAGAGGTTTGCGCACTTCTCCCCACAAGACTCGATCTCCCCCATTGGGATTCTCGCAGTGCATGGTGTTTGAGAAACGGATGACCGAGACATAGTCTTTCAGAAGTGCTAGCACCTTACGATCGGGTAGACCATTACACCTACTTTCCCCTACATCTGCTAGTCCACCACTGTAAGAGTTCGCACAACTTAGTCAACTATGCTAGAGCCATAATAGCTTGTGGCTGCACACGGAAGTTTCTAGCATGAATAATCTCATGATCCCTTTGAGCCTGGGTGGTGTTCCATAAAAAACAGGCAATCATTGGAATACCCAGGTGCCTCAATCCACCCATATGTGTATTTAAGTTGCCACCTTAGATAAACCATTAATTAACAATCTCACATCTGTCATGGAAACACTCAGCCAATCCACGTCTACTAGCATAGCATGGCAATAATAAGCAAACGTAGAAGTAACTCCCAAAGGTTTGATAATAACAGGTAATAGGTACTACCTCATCTACTTCCCGAACCCACAATTTATTTAGATCCTAATCATGCAATGTGTGAGGATTGATCTAATGCAATAAAACTGGGTAGAGGGAAAATATGATCAAAGTGTTACTTGCCTTGCTGATGATCCGGGAAAACTAGCGATTCGAAGTAGCAAGCGGCGCACTCCGGGTACTCTATCGCAAGCAAACAAGCATACAATAAGTACTCAACTAATGCACATGTAAAACTCAAATAATTGATCTAACCAGAAAGTTCAACTTAAGAACTCCGGTTGGCAAAAAGAATCGAATCGAACGAAGCAACGAAAGACAAACGACAAAAGAAACAGGCTTCGTTTACTATTCTGGATCTAAGGCAATTTTTACAGTGGCAAAAACTTGTTTAAGTTGATTAATCGGAAAGAGGGTTTCGAGACGAAACTCCAGGCGCTTGAATCGCCTGATTCTGATAAACGAGCGAAAAGTTAGACTAAAATGAAAATCGGATCAGGGATCGCGATCAGAAAAATCGCGGATTTAATCCGAGAAAAAGAAAAATGACGAACGTTCGTTAAAACGAACGGACGGACGAACGCTCGCTAAATAAATAAACCGGAAAAACCAATCTATTTTTTTTAAAAAAACCGAAACTAAAAGAAACGAGCAAATCATCAGAAAAACCGAACGGTTTTTTTCGAGAAAAAACCGGAGACGGCGGGGTCTACCTCCGCCGACGGATTTGGCGGCGGCGGCGGTCGGCGGGCGGCGGCGCAGGGTGGCGGGCGGCGGGGCGGCGCTGCGCAGCGGCGGTGGAGGCGGCGGGGCCGACTAGGGTTAGGGTTTGGCGGGGGCGGCGACTTGGGCTTCGGCCGGGGGCGGGGCGCGGCTTATAAGAGGCCCGACCAGGAGAGTCCTGGCCGGTTACGACCCAAGGTCGTTTCAGACGTTTTTTTAAATAATTACGCCCGGAAGAAAAAACAAAAGAAATACTAAATGGACTCCAAAAATCCCGAAATAAATTTTCCCCGGCTTCTAAAATCAAGCCGCACAGGAAGAACATTTATTTGGGGCCTAAATGCAATTTTGAGAAACACGCATTTTTCCTAAATTCAAATAAAATAGCAAGTAAAACCAAAATAAAATCTTATTTGATTTTGTTATTAAATCCTCAATATTTCTTTATTTTAGGAAAGTCATTTTATTCCCTCTCTCATATTTTTGTAATAGAAATAATTGAAGATAAAATAAATAAAATCAAATGATCCTATTTTCAAAATTTGAGACAACTCAAATATGAAAATAACGAAATCCCCAACTCTCTCCGAGGGTCCTTGAGTTGCATAAAATTTCTAGGATCAACCAATATGCAATAATTATGATATGCAATGATGATCTAGTGTATAACATTCCAAATTGAAAATTTGGGATGTTACAAGGAAGGGGGCAGCGCCCCCCCTTTCCTTTCCCCCTCTCTCTCCTTCCCTCTCCTCTCCTACTCCCACATGGAAGGGAGGAGTCCTACTCCCGGTCGGAGTAGGAGTCCTCATGGGGCGCGCCTAGGGTGGCCGGCCCCCTCCTCCTCCTCCTCCACTCCTTTATATACGGGGAGGAAGGCACCCCTTGGAGACACAACAGTTGATCTCTTGGATCTCTTAGCCGTGTGCGGTGCCCCCCTCCACCACAATCCACCTCGATAATATCGTAGCGGTGCTTAGGCGAAGCCCTGCGTCGGTAGAAAATCATCATCGTCACAATGCTATCGTGCTGACGGAACTCTCCCTCAAAGCTCGGCTGGATCGGAGTTCGAGGGACGTCATCGAGTTGAACGTGTGCTGAACTCGGAGGTGCCGTGCGTTCGGTACTTGATCGGTCGGATCGTGAAGACGTATGACTACATCAACCGCGTTGTGCTAACGCTTCCGCTTTCGGTCTATGAGGGTACATGGACACACTCTCCCCTCTCATTGATATGCATCACCATGATCCTGTGTGTGTAGGAAAATTTTGAAATTACTACGTTCCCCAATAGTGGCATTCGAGCCAGGTTTTATGCGTTGATGTTATATGCACGAGTAGAATACAAGTGAGTTGTGGGCGATACAAGTCATACTGCTTACCAGCATGTCACACTTTGGTTCGGCGGTATTGTTGGATGAAGCGGCCCGGACCGACATTACATGTACGCTTACGCGAGACTGGTTCTACCGACATGCTTTGCACATAGGTGGCTGGCGGGTGTCAGTTTCTCCAGCTTTAGTTGAACCGAGTGTGGCTACGCCCGGTCCTTGAGAAGGTTAAAACAGCGCTAACTTGACGAACTATCGTTGTGGTTTTGATGCGTAGGTAAGAACTGTTCTTGCTCAGCCCATAGCAGCCACGTAAAACTTGCAACAACAAAGTAGAGGATGTCTAACTTGTTTTTGCAGGGCATGTTGTGATGTGATATGGTCAAGGCATGATGCTATATTTTATTGTATGAGATGATCATGTTTTGTAACCGAGTTATCGGCAACTGGCAGGAGCCATATGGTTGTCGCTTTATTGTATGCAATGCAATTGCGCTGTAATGCTTTACTTTATCACTAAGCGGTAGCGATAGTCGTGGAAGCATAAGATTGGCGAGACGACAACGATGCTACGATGGAGATCAAGGTGTCACGCCGGTGACGATGGTGATCATGACAATGCTTCGGAGATGGAGATCACAAGCACAAGATGATGATGGCCATATCATATCACTTATATTGATTGCATGTGATGTTTATCTTTTATACATCTTATTTTGCTTTGATTGACGGTAGCATTATAAGATGATCTCTCGCTAAATTTGAAGATAAAAGTGTTCTCCCTGAGTATGCACCGTTGCCAAAGTTTGTCGTGCCGAGACACCACGTGATGATCGGGTGTGATAAGCTCTACGTCCATGTACAATGGGTGCAAGCCAGTTTTGCACACGCAGAATACTCGGGTTAAACTTGACGAGCCTAGCATAAGCAGATATGGCCTCGGAACACAGAGACTGAAAGGTCGAGCATGAATCATATAGTAGATATGATCAACATAGCGATGTTCACCATTGAAAACTACTCCATTTCACGTGATGATCGGTTATGGTTTAGTTGATTTGGATCACGTGATCACTTAGATGATTAGAGGGATGTCTATCTAAGTGGGAGTTCTTTAGTAATATGATTAATTGAACTTAAATTTATCATGAACTTAGTACCCGATAGTATTTTGCATGTCTATGTTGTTTTAGATAGATGGCTTGTGTTGTTGTTCCGTTGAATTTTAATGCGTTCCTTGAGAAAGCAAAGTTGAAAGATGACGGTAGCAATTACACAGACTGGGTCCGTAACTTGAGGATTATCCTCATTGCCGCACAGAAGAATTACGTCCTGGAAGCACCGCTAGGTGCCAAACTTGCTGCAGGAGCAACACCAGATGTTATGAACGTCTGGCGGAGCAAAGCTGATGACTACTCGATAGTTCAGTGTGCCATGCTTTATGACTTAGAACCGGGACTTCAACGTTGTTTTGAACGTCATGGAGCATATGAGATGTTCCAGGAGTTGAAGTTAATATTTCAAGCAAATGCCCAGATTGAGAGATATGAAGTCTCCAATAAGTTCTACAGCTGCAAGATGGAGGAGAATAGTTCTGTCAGTGAGCATATACTCAGAATGTCTGGGTATAACAATCACTTGATTCAACTGGGAGTTAATCTTCCGAATGATAGCGTCATTGACAGAATTCTTCAATCACTGCCACCAATCTACAAGAGCTTCGTGATGAACTATAACATGCAAGGGATGGATAAGACAATTCCCGATCTCTTCGCAATGCTAAAGGCTGCGGAGGTAGAAATCAAGAAGGAGCATCAAGTGTTGATGGTCAATAAGACCACCAGTTTCAAGAAAAAGGGCAAAGGGAAGAAGAAGGGAAACTTCAAGAAGAACAACAAACAAGTTGCTGCTCAAGAGAAGAAACCCAAGTCTGGACCTAAACCTGAGACTGAGTTCTTCTACTGCAAGCAGACTAGTCACTGGAATCGGAACTGCCCCAAGTATTTGGCGGATAAGAAGGATGGCAAGGTGAACAAAGGTATATGTGATATACATGTTATTGATGTGTACCTTACCAGCGTTCACAGTAGCACCTGGGTATTTGATACTGGTTCTGTAGCTAATATTTGCAACTCGGAACAGGGACTATGGATTAAGCGAAGACTGGCTAAGGACGAGGTGACAATGCGCGTGGGAAATGGTTCCAAAGTCGATGTGATCACTGTCGGCACGCTACCTCTACATCTACCTTCGGGATTAATTTTAGACCTAAATAATTGTTATTTGGTGCCAGCGTTGAGTATGAACATTATATATGGATCTTATTTGATGCGAGACGGTTATTCATTTAAATCTAATAATAATGGTTGTTCTATTTATATGAGTAATATCTTTATGGTCATGCACCCTTGAAGAGTGGTCTATTTTTGTTGACTCTCGATAGTAGTGATACACATATTCATAATGTTGAAGCCAAAAGATGCAGAGTTGATAATTATAGTACAAATTATTTGTGGCACTGCCGTTTAGGTCATATCGGTGTAAAGCGCATGAAGAAACTCCATACTGATGGACTTTTGGAATCACTTGATTATGAATCATTTGGTACTTGCGAACCGTGCCTCGTGGGCAAGTTGACTAAAACGCTGTTCTCTAGAACTATGGAGCGAGCAACTGATTTGTTGGAGATGATACATACTGATGTATGTGGTCCAATGAATGTTGAGGCTCGCGGCGAATATCGTTACTTTCTCACCTTCACAGATGATTTAAGCAGATATGGGTATATCTACTTAATGAAACATAAGTCTAAAATATTTGAAAAGTTCAAAGAATTTTAGAGTGAAGTTGAAAATCATCGTAACAAGAAAATAAAGTTTCTACAATCTGATCGTGGAGGAGAATATTTGAGTTACGAGTTTGGTCTACATTTGAAACAATGCGGAATAGTTTTGCAACTCACGCCACCCGGAACACCAGATCGTAATGGTGTGTCCGAACGTCGTAATCGTACTTTACTAGATATGGTGCGATCTATGATGCCTCTTACTGATTTACCGCTATCGTCTTGGGGTTATGCTTTAGATACGACTGCATTCACGTTAAATAGGGCACCATCAAAATCCGTTGAGACGACACCTTATGAACTGTGGTTTGGCAAGAAACCAAAGTTTTCGTTTCTTAAAGTTTGGGGCTGTGATGCTTATGTGAAAAAGCATCAACCTGATAAGCTCGAACCCAAATCGGAGAAATGTGTCTTCATAGGATACCCAAAGGAAGCTGTTGGGTACACCTTCTATCACAGATCCGAAGGCAAGATATTCGTTGCCAAGAATGGATCCTTCTTAGAGAAGGAGTTTCTCTCGAAAGAAGTGAGTGGGAGGAAAGTAGAACTTGATGAGGGAATTGTACCTGCTCCCTTATTGGAAAATAGTTCATCACAGAAACCGGTACACCTACACCAATTAGTGAGGAAGCTAATGATGATGATCATGAAGCTTCAGATCAAGTTACTACCGAACCTCGTAGGTCAACCAGAGTGAGATCTGCACCAGAGTGGTACGGTAATCCTGTTCTAGAGGTTATGTTACTAGACCATGACGAACCTACGAACTATGAAGAAGCGATGGTGATCCCAGATACCGCAAAATGGCTTGAAGCCATGAAATCTGAGATGGGATCCATGTATGAGAACAAAGTATGGACTTTGGTTGACTTGCCCGATGATCGGCAAGCAATTGGGAATAAATGGATCTTCAAGAAGAAGACTGACGCTGAGGGTAATGTTACTGTCTATAAAGCTCGACTTGTTGCGAAAGGTTTTCGACAAGTTCAAGGGATTGACTACGGTGAGACCTTCTCACCCGTAGCGATGCTTAAGTCCGTTCGAATCATGTTAGCAATTGCCGCATTTTATGAATATGAAATTTGGCAAATAGATGTAAAGACTGCATTCCTGAATGGATTTCTGGAAGAAGAGTTGTATATGATGCAACCTGATGGTTTTATCGATCCAAAGGGAGCTAACAAAGTGTGCAAGCTCCAGCGATCCATTTATGGACTGGTGCAAGCCTCTCGGAGTTGGAATAAACGCTTTGATAATGTGATCAAAGCATATGGTTTTATACAGACTTTTGGAGAAGCCTGTATTTACAAGAAAGTGAGTGGTAGCTCTGTAGCATTTCTGATATTATATGTGGATGACATATTGTTGATTGGAAATGATGTAGAATTTCTGGATAGCATAAAGGGATATTTGAATAAGAGTTTTTCAACGAAGGACCTCGGTGAAGCTGCTTATATATTGGGCATCAAGATCTATAGAGATAGATCAAGACGCTTAATTGGACTTTCATAAAGCACATACCTTGACAAAGTTTTGAAGAAGTTCAAAATGGATCAAGCAAAGAAAGGGTTCTTGCTGATGTCTACTACACAACCTTCTTCTTGTAGACGTTGTTGGGCCTCCAAGTGCAGAGGTTTGTAGGACAGTAGAAAATTTCCCTCAAGTGGATGACCTAAGGTTTATCGATCCGTAGGAGGCATAGGATGAAGATGGTCTCTCTCAAGCAACCCTGCAACCAAATAACAAAGAGTCTCTTGTGTCCCCAACACACCCAATACAATGGTAAATTGTATAGGTGCACTAGTTCGGCGAAGAGATAGTGATACAAGTGTTATATGGATGGTAGATAATAGTTTTTGTAATCTGAAAATATAAAAACAGCAAGGTAACTAATGATAAAAGTGAGCACAAACGGTATTGCAATGTTAGGAAACAACGCCTAGGGTTCATACTTTCACTAGTGCAAGTTCTTTCAACAATAATAACATAATTGGATCACATAACTATCCCTCAACATGCAAGAAAGAGTCACTCCAAAGTCACTAATAGCGGAGAACAAACAAAGAGATTATGGTAGGGTACGAAACCACCTCAAAGTTGTTCTTTCCAATCAATCCATTGGGCTATTCCTATAAGTGTCACAAACAGCCCTAGAGTTCATACTAGAATAACACCTTAAGACACAAATCAACCAAAAACCCTAATGTCACCTAGATACTCCAATGTCACCTCAAGTATCCGTGGGTATGATTATACGATATGCATCACACAATCTCAGATTCATCTATTCAACCAACACATAGAACCTCAAAGAGTGCCCCAAAGTTTCTACCGGAGAATCACGACGAAAATGTGTGCCAACCCCTATGCATAGGTTCATGGGCGGAACCCGCAAGTTGATCACCAAAAGATACATCAAGTGAATCACGTGATATCCCATTGTCACCACAGATACGCACGGCAAGACATACATCAAGTGTTCTCAAATCTTTAAAGACTCAATCCGATAAGATAACTTCAAAGGGGAAACTCAATCCATTACCAGAGAGTAGAGGGGGAGAAGAAACATAAGATCCAACTATAATAGCAAAGTTCGCGATACATCAAGATCGTACCACCTCAAGAACACGAGAGAGAGAGAGATCAAACACATAGCTACTGGTACATACCCTCATCCCCGAGGGAGAACTACTCTCTCCTCGTCATGGAGAGCACCGGGATGATGAAGATGGCCACCGGAGAAGGATTACCCCTCCGGCAGGGTGCTGGAACGGGTCTAGATTGGCTTTCGGTGGCTATGGAGGCTTTTGGCGGTGGAACTCCCGATCTATTGTGCTCTCTGATCGTTTTATGGTATATGGATATATATAGGCAGAAGAAATACGTCAGGGGAGCCACGAGGGTGGAGGGCGCGCCCTAGGGGGTTGGGCGTGCCCCCTGCCTCGTGGCTCCCTCCTTTCTTTCCTGACGTGCACTCCAAGTCTCCCGGGTTGCTTTCCTTCCAAAAATAACTTCTCCAGAAGGTTTCATTCCGTTTTGACTCCGTTTGATATTCCTTTTCTTCGAAACACTGAAACAAGGGAAAAAACAGGAACTAGCACTGGGCTATGGGTCAATAGGTTAGTCCCAAAAATAATATAAAAGTGGATAATAAAGCCCAATAATGTCTAAAACAGAAGATAATATAGCATGGAGCAATCAAAAATTATAGATACGTTGGAGACGTATCATTGATCTACCGCGAGATCATAATGGCTAAACCCTAGAAGTCTAGCTTGTATGATTGTCATAATAATCTATCGACTAGCCTGGCCTTGGCTTATATAATGCACCAGAGGCCTAGGACAACAAGAGTCCTAGCCGAATATGTTGGTGGAGAGGAGTCCTTGTCTTGATCACCAAGTCTTGTGGAATACTCCTTGTATGCGGCATGGGTTGCCCGAAGTGGCCCATGAGTGAACCACCATGGGGTCCTCGGCCCAATCCACCTGGTCGGGAGACGATGTGGTGAGTACCCCCTAGTCTTGGACACCGTCAGTGTTCAATACCCGCTGCCTTTATAAAGGAACCAAGGGCCGCCTTTTTATGCCAAACTTCTCCTCGGCCTTCCCAACCTCGAGTTCTAGAACCCAAGGTTCGACTTCATTACTTCAAGCCTCCCCATCATGTCCGGACCCAACCCTCAAGGCCGATGGGTAGCTTCCTCCGTTACAGAGGAGGATATTGCAAAGCTTCGGGCGGCCAGATACTTGACTGCGGAGATACACCACAGGCTTCCTGCTCAAGGACGGGTTATTCCGACCCATAGATCTGGCAAGAGGGTCGTATTCATCTCGCACTTCCTCTGTGGGCCGGGGTTCACTCTTCACTCCTTCATCCGGGGGCTAATTGTCGGTGTCAAAACCGGCGGATCTCGGGTAGGGGGTTCCGAACTGTGCGTCTAGGCCGGATGGTAACAGGAGGCAAGGGACACGAAGTTTTACCCAGGTTCGGGCCCTCTCGATGGAGGTAAAACCCTACGTCCTACTTGATTAATATTGATGATATGGGTAGTTCAAGAGTAGATCTACCACGAGATCAGAGAGGCTAAACCCTAGAAGCTAGCCTATGGTATGATTGTTGATGTGTATGTTGTCCTACGGACTAAAACCCCTCGGTTTATATAGACACCGGAGAGGGTCAGGGTTACATAGAGTCGGTTACAATGGTAGGAGATCTGAACACCCGTATCGCCAAGCTTTCCTTCCACGCCAAGGAAAGTCCCTTCCGGACACGGGACGGAGTCTTCAATCTTGCATCTTCATAGTCCATGAGTCCGGCTGAAGGTATAGTTCGACTATCCGAACACCCCCTAATCCAGGACTCCCTCAGTAGCCCCTGAACCAGGCTTCAATGACGACGAGTCCGGCGCGCAGTTTGTCTTCGGCATTGCAAGGCGGGTTCCTCCTCCAAGTACTTCATAGAAGATTTTGAACACAAAGATAGTGTCCGGCTCTGCAAAATAAGTTTCCACATATTGCCATAGAGAGAATAATATTTACACAAATCTAATCTGCTGACGTATTCCGTAGCGTGACACACCACGGCCAAGCCTTTATCCTAGTCGTTTCAGTATCCCACCTCAGCGCGTTATGCGAGGCGGTTTCCTTGGCACGTCTTGTCAAAGCAGAGATCGTGTCCCCTTATTCCGGGATTCTCATCAATACGTGCGTGGGTGACCCAACCGCTTCTAGGACTCCTAGATCATAGGCAAGTCCAAACGAACACGGAGAGGATGCTCGATATCCACCCTCTTTATAAAGGGACGAGGCCTTTTATTTTTCCCTCCCGTGCTCAATCGAATCCTTCCCCCACCTCAAGCTCAAACGCCCAAAGTTCAGGTCAGGTGCTCCGAACCTTCAGTATTGTCCGGATCTAGACTTCAAGGCCAATGGGTGCCTTCCTCCGTCACGGAAGAAGACGTCAAAAAGTTGAGGGAGGCCAGATATCTGACCGCCGAGATTCTGCATCGGCTGCCTCCCCGGGGGAAGGTCGTCCCCTCCCCCGAACCCAACGAGAGCGTCGTGTTCGTCTCCTACTTCCTCCGAGGTCTAGGCCTTGCATTGGATCCTTTTGTCAGGGGCTTGATGTTTTACTACGGGCTAGATTTCCATGATCTAGCTCCGGACTCCTTTCTCCATATCACGATGTTTATTGTTGTGTGCGAGGCCTTCCTCCGGGTTACCCTCACTTTGGCCTATGGCTCAAGACTTTTGAAGTAAAGCCGAAGATGATCGAGGGGCAACATGCAGCGTGTGGAGGTGCCTCAATACGCAAGATGACAGGAGCTGCGTGGCCCAAAGGTTCCATTCCAGAGGTGTCTGAATTGTGGCAACAGGAGTGGTTCTACATCACGGCTCCTAGAAGTGCCAAGTGGGTGGCCGCCCCCGTTTTCCGCTCGGGCCCTCCTCCACAACTGATGTCATGGATTAGCAGAGGATTGAGCTGGTGTCCGGCCAAGGACGTGCCTATAAAGCAAAGCCGCATTCAAGATCTCTTTAATGGAGATTTCAGTTTGGTCGTGGTAACACAAGTTATGCTGGTTCGTCAAGTCCAGCCTTGCAAATGCTGGCCTCTTCGCTTGTGGGAGTTCAATCCCGAGGGACCGCGCGCCATTCAGAATTTCCTCGGCCTGACGCACGAGGAGATGTACAAGTCGTTCTTCGGACCTCAAGTGGAGTGTCCGGAAATCACCGAGGACGCGGGCCTGAGTAGCAACCGCGCCGCCGAGCAAGTAAGGCGTCTTCCGACCGAGCGTACTACCTCTCCTTTGATGCTAAGTTATTTCTGAGAGGTCGCCTTTTGACCAGGACTGGCTAAGGAAGGTGAAGTTGGTTCGGTGCTCGGCCCCCCTCCCCGAGGGTTTGGAAAGTCCGATATTGGAAAAGATTCTCCAGACCGCACCTTGCCAGGAGCCCTTGAAGGAAAATGCGGGCGGTCGTGGGCCCCCAACGCTGGCCGCTCTAGCCGAGGGAGCGAGCGTCTCCATGAAGGAAGATGACCAGAAGAGGAAAAGGATTGCGTCTGGGGATTCGGAAGCCTAAGCTTCCAAACGGGAGAAGAAGTCTCCCACAGAGGGTCCTACCCCGGGGGGTGCGGTTGCCGCACAAAGTCCGCGGGGGGATCAATTTTCCCACGAGTCATAAGTGACCCAAAATAACTTGATAATACAAATATGTCGTCTTTTCTTCTGAGAAGGTAACCACTGCATGTATCTTTGCAGTTCGGGCCTTAGCTCGTCTTCGGGGATCTTCTTCTAGAGATGATGGAGAGCGAAACGCCTCCTCCGGACTCCTCCGCTCCGGAAGCGGGCGACCCTGAAGTGTCGTTGCGGAGGGCCTCTCCGAGTCCGGCGAGGCCAGAAGATAATCCCGTCGACCCCCGAAGTTCCCAGTGTCCAGCTCCCGAAGAGAGCAGACAAGCGAGTCCGGCACCATCTAGTGTGCGGTCGGATGTTCTGAGGAAGTTGGTGGGGCAGGCGGCCATCTCAGATGAACACCGTGTGCTGATGAATACGGTGATGGGGAGAATCTCTTCCACCGAAAGCGGATTGCATAAAGCTTTTATGAGTCTACTAACAGGTTTTGAGGTATGTAAAGTAATGTATGATAGTCCTGCACATGCTAAGTGTGCCCTGTGTAGATAATAGCCCCTGAGACTCTGGTTGTCGTTGAGAACGATGACGATCAGAGGATCATAATCCCAGGTAGTAACCATACTGCTTTTATGAGCAGGTGATGGAAAGCTCCGGTGGCTAGCCGGACTAGCGAGTTTTCCCATTTAAAACGGCAGTTGGATGCGGCGGATGCCGACATCGAGCTTGTTAACAAAAGGCTTAACGAGGCGCAGGGTAGGTGTTATTATCTGGTAAATGCCACATAGTAAGAGTAGCATGAAGCCAGTATATTTAACATGTTATTACTGCAGATGGAGCTGCCACTGTTGAAGCCTTGCGGGCGGAACTTGCCCGAGCCAAGGAACAAGCGAGATTGGGTAATGCGGCTGCTTTGAAGGCGGCCGAAGAGTTGTGAGCCGAGAAGGCCGCACATGGCGAGAGCCGGGATAAGATGGCCAATATGGCCGTAGAATTGAAAGCCGCCGTCGACCGTTGCCGGGCTCTTGAAAAGGAAAACCAGGCGAAGGCATCAGACCTTGAGAAGGCTGCTGCAATGGGAAA
Source organism: Triticum urartu (assembly GCF_003073215.2). Taxonomy (NCBI): domain Eukaryota; kingdom Viridiplantae; phylum Streptophyta; class Magnoliopsida; order Poales; family Poaceae; genus Triticum; species Triticum urartu. The sequence continues at coordinate 445,432,286 of NC_053025.1, read as the reverse complement.
AGACCTCCGCTCTCCTATGAGGGCAAAGAAGGAGGAGCTGCGGGAAGCCAGGGATATTGTAGCCGGGAAATCCTTTATGCTGCAGAGGAAGTTCAGAGATCCACGGTATGCCCCTCTGGATCGGCTGTGGAGTTCGGGGGATGTGTATATGGATTTGGCAGCGAGCGCTGCCGGTGCGGCCAAATACTTCCAGAGTCAGATGGACCGTGAAGTAGACCAGCTGTTTTGGAAACAATTCCTTTCTCCCGAGCGCCCGCTTTCATTGACGGACCAATTAGCCGAATGGGCCGAACTAAATAGGTTGTTCGGACTCTCCATGAGGTCTATTGTGGATCAGCTATGGCCGGGAAGGTCGAAACCGAGCAGCTATTTCGGCTTGGTGCAGCAGTTCCTTGACGTGGTGCCGCACATAAATGCGATGAAGAGGTCGGCGTGCATAGAAGGCGCACGAATGGCCTTTGCCCGTGCTAAAGCATACTGGGCAGAGATGGATGCTACCACGGTTGCAGTGTAGGATTCGGCCATAGGTCGAAGGGCTGCTGAGCACTACTTTGAGGTAGTTCTTGAGGGTGCTCGTTTGATAGAGACCCAGTGCTCAAAAAATATTATGTTTGAGTGACATGTAATCTCATTGTAAGTGAAATGCTTTTATAAATTTTCATAAGGCTACTTTTATACTTTTGCCTGAAAGTAACGTGATGCCTCCTGGGCAGCCGTTTATGTATACATGTGTATAACCTGAAAGATTGCAGTCGTCGGCTTCAACCCCCACGCATATAATGCGGAGGTGTTCGCAGAAACACGCGTTCACACTTAACCCAACGTCTTGGTCCTATTAAGGAGGTGATAGCGGAGCGAGCGAGGCAATCGGACTATAATGCTTTAACACTTTCACTTAGCCATAGGAGTTTGACAGTGGGGCTACTAGATAGCCCCTGGTGGCTCCGCACTCTCCCGACCTCGGGGTGCGTATATGCCTGGCCGGAAAGCGGCCCTTCATTAAGGCGGAGGAATTCTAACATTCCCATGGGTCATCGAGTGGTTGACCAGTCTCGCGCTAGATCATGACAGTCAATTTTCGGCTTTCTCTACTGAGGTGCTCGTCCGGATGAACCAGGGCATAATTGCAGTAGTTCTCCTGGTGCTACCTTAGCCGGTAAAGCGGAACGTAAGGCACCAAAACACAGGAGCTAGGCAAACCCAACATTTGACCAAAGACAATGATTTGGAGCTGATGCATATAGGGCCAAACTCGCGACGCCGAACACTCCCAAAGGTATTGGGTCTTTGTGGTATAAACCGGGCCTAAATAATGGCCTTCGTAAGAAGCCCCTTATGTCCAGGCACGTGCATTGGTCTGGCGTGGCCACATGCCAAGACGTCAGCAACCTTCTCAATGGTGGATATGTATCAACAAGAGACAGGAAAAAAGGTTTATGCAGGGTCTCAATCTGAAAAGAATCCTTGGAGCGGGTCCGTGCTGCATGTCTGCGCCTGTGTCTCCGTTGTGCCGTATCCTGGACTGGTGTGGCACGATGATCGTCTGCAAAAGAGAGGAATTTAGGTGAAAAAGGTTCTCATGCAAAAAAGATGATTAAAAAACTATGCATAATTCAAGATGAGGAGGAATGGCCACATGTCTGCGCACGTTGAGCCCCTTGTAATTGGGGTGTGACCATTTATTCGGTATAAGTAGCGGCGCCGAACTCGATTAGTTGTGTCTGAGGTCTTGACGACCTATAGGGTGCTTTGGCTAGTCCGGGCGCCTTTAGTGTGTGGCTACCAAGGCAGCCTCACTCTCTTCGGCGTGCAGAGATCGCTTGATATTTCCGTGCACTGAGATGATGCCGCGTGGACCGGGCATCTTGAGTGTGAGGGAGGCGTAGTGTGGTATTGCATTAAAGCGAGCGAAAGCTTCGCGCCCGAGCAGTGCTTGATAGCCACTTTGAAATGGAGCGATGTGGAAGGTTAAATGCTTGCTACGGAAGTTATCGGGGGACCCGAATATAACTTGTAGTAGGAGGGAGCCCGTACAACGAGCCCCTGGGCCTGGCGTTACTCCTTTGAAGGTAGTATTGCTATGGTGAATTTGTGTTGGGTCTAACCCCATCCCGCGGATTCTATCCTGGTATATTAGGTTTAGGCTGCTGCCGCCGTCCATCAAGACTCGTGTGAAGTGATATCCGCCAATTACTGGGTCTAATACCAAGGCAACCAATCCTGCGTGTCGGATACTTGCTGAGTAATCGCGATGGTCGAAAATGATCGGTTGAGATGACCATTGGCAGGACTTCGCGGTGACAGGCACTTGGGTATATTTTCCTAGGGCTGCCGCATTGTTTTTCCCTTGATCATGTGTAGTACGTTTACTGTTTTGACTTCTGGTGGGAATTTCTTTTGTTCCCCAGTGTCTTGCTTGGGAGGCTCGTCCTCGTATTCACTTGGTGTATCCTCCCCCTTGTGTATGGCATTGAGCTTGCCAGACTGCTTGAAGACCCAACATTCTCTGTGGGTATTATTAGCGGGCTTGCTAGGGGTACTATGTATCTGGCATACCTGGTCCAGAATTCTGTTGAGGCTGGACGGTTCATCCCTGGTGCCTTTAGTGGGCGGCTTTTGGCCTGGTCGGGAGCTTTTGAATCCGGCATTTACTGCCGTGCCCTTCGTGCTATCTCCTTTATTCCGGCGTTTGCTATTGCTGTTGCGCCGTGATTTCCCGTTTCCATCTCTAACTTCAGATGTACCGGGGTCGCTGGTGCTGCATCTGGCTAGCCAGGTGTCCTCACCCGCGCAAAAGCGGGTAATGAGGTTTGTCAATGCGGCCATCATTCTCGGCTTATTTTGGCCGAGGTGTCTGGCGAGCCATTCGTCACGGACGCTATGCTTGAAAGCTGCCAAGGCTTCGGCGTCCGGACAGTCGACAATCTGGTTCTTTTTAGTGAGAAACCTGTTCCAAAGCTTTCGGGCTGACTCTCCGGGCTGTTGGGTTATATGACTCAAATCGTCCGCATCCGGAGGTCGGACATAAGTTCCTTGAAAATTTGCCCGAAAGGCGTCTTCGAGCTCTTCCCAACTTCCAATGGAGCTTTCGGGGAGGCCTTTGAGCCAGTGACGAGCTGGCCCTTTGAGCTTGAGGGGTAAGTATTTGATGGCGTGGAGATCATCTCCTCGAGCCATATGGATATGAAGGATATAGTCCTCAATCCAAACCCCAGGGTCTGTTGTCCCATCGTATGCTTCTATGTTTACGGGCTTGAATCCCTCTGGAAATTCATGGTCCAGCACCTCATCGGTGAAACATAGGGGGTGTGCGGCACCCCTGTAACTGGGTGTACCGCGTTGTTCTGATGCTTGTTGTGTTGCATTGTATGTTGGGGCGTGCTTGTGTGGTCCATAGATGGATCCTGTTGCGCCGTCCTTTGGGTGCGAGCCCTCGCATGGGCCGTGTGTTGTATTGTGAGCGGCATTGTATGCCGTTCTGTGTTGATAGAGGTGTCGTCTATCCGACCAAGTGGTTGCTTTGATATTTGGTTGTGGGGGGCTGGAGGCCTCCTCATCGAATTCGGGCAGCAGCTTCCGCTTTGGGTAGCTCTTTAAGGGGCGATCGTCGCCGTACATTCTTGCTGTATTAAGTATTTTACTCCATCTGAATTGGAGTTTGTTTTGCGCGGCCTTGAGCCTTCGCTTCTGCTTTTTAAGGCTCTTTGCGGTGGCAATGAGCCTTTCGCGGGCATTCTGATGCTCCGGGTGCCTTTCCGGTGTTATGTCGTCCGGACCATTATCCCTGATAGGATTTGTTTGTTTGGTTTGAATATCCGGATTGCCGTTGTCCGGCAGTGGTTCGCCATGCTCCAGCGCTGGGTCTGTGTGATTGCTATTTCTGTCGAGGCGGGATTTGGGGCGGCGCTTGCATCGCCGTTTTGACTGCTTTTCGAGGGAACATGCCCTCGGTGCGTCCTTCCGCTCCTCGTCGTCATCTTTTGGTGCGTCCACCGTGTATATGTCATATGACGAGGTGGCGTTCCAGGGCCCAACAGGCGCTAGTTCTTCATTGTCTCCTTCATCAGCGTCCATACCGTCGATGTCTTCGGAGTCAAAGTCGAGCATGTCAGTTAAATCGTCGATAGTGGCTACAAAGTGGGTGGTGGGTGGGATTTGAATTTCTTCATCGTCCGTATTCCAACCTTGCTGACCGTAGTCCGGCCAGGACTCTCCTGATAAAGAGAGAGACTTCAGTGACTTCAGGATAACGCCGAAAGGCGAGTGCTGAAAGATGTCTGCGGCAGTGAACTCCATGATCGGCGCCCAATTGGATTCGATCGGCAGGGGCGCGGAGGGTTCGGAGTCCGGAGAAGAATCCGGCTCCGTGGAGTCACGAGTCTCGCAAAGTTCGGGGCTGGTGTTTGGCTCAACCGCCGTTGGGATCACAGCCCCCGAGGTGGCGTCCAACCGCCCATCCTCGATCGGCGCGGCTGGCTCCGAACTAAGGGTCAGTGCCGACACGGGTGCGGCCGCCAGGGCACTGTTCGGCGGCAGAGCTAGATCATGCTCGTCGTGACAGTGCGGCACACTCAGTGGTGGTTCGAGTCCGTCAAAGATCAAGTCTCCGCGGATGTCAGCCATGTAGTTTAAATTTCTGAATTTGACCTGACGGCCAGGGGCGTAGCTTTCGATCTGCTCTAGATGGCCAGGTGAATTGGCCCGCAGTGCAAAGCCGCCAAAGACGAAGATCTGTCCGGGGAGGAAGGTCTCACCCTGGACTGCATCGCCATTGATGATCGTAGGAGCCATCGGGCCTGACGGCGACGGCACAGAGGAACTCTCAATGAAAGCACCAATGTCGGTGTCAAAACCGACGGATCTCGGGTAGGGGGTCCCGAACTATGCGTCTAGGCCGGATGGTAACAGGAGGCAAGGGACACGAAGTTTTACCCAGGTTCGGGCCCTCTCGATGGAGGTAAAACCCTATGTACTGCTTGATTAATATTGATGATATGGCTAGTACAAGAGTAGATCTACCACGAGATCAGAGAGGCTAAACCCTAGAAGCTAGCCTATGGTATGATTGTTGATGTGTATGTTGTCCTACGGACTAAAACCCCTCGGTTTATATAGACACTGAAGAGGGTTAGGGTTACATAGAGTCGGTTACAATGGTAGGAGATCTGAACACCCGTATCGCCAAGCTTGCCTTCCACGCCAAGGAAAGTCCCTTCCGGACACGGGACAGAGTCTTCAATCTTGCATCTTCATAGTCCAGGAGTCCGACTGAAGGTATAGTTCAGATATCCGAACACCCCCTAATCCAGGACTCCCTCACTAATGTTTTATTACGGACTAGATTTTCATGATCTAGCCCCGGACTCCTTCCTCCATGTCTCAGCGTTTATCATCACATGCGAGGCCTTCCTCTGAATCCCCCCACACTTCGGCTTATGGCTCAAGACCTTTAGTGTGAAGTCGAAGGTAATTGATGGGGAATAGGCAGAGTGCGGTGGTGCTGTAGTGAGCAAACTTACCAACACCCCCTGGCCAAAAGGCTCTTTCACCGAAACCTCTAACCAATGGCAGCGAGAGTGGTTTTATGTCACGGAACTCCGTAGTACCAAGTGGGCAACTATACCTGCATTCCGTTCCGGCCCTCCGCCACAGCTTGCATCATGGATTAACAAGGGCCTGGACTGGGGATCAGTTGATGAAGTGCAGACTCTACAGAGCCGCATCCGAACCCTCCTTGAGAGAGACATCGATCTTGTCAACGTGATTCAAGTGATGCTAGTTTGCCGAATCCTGCCATGCCAGCGCAGGTCTCGCTGTATGTGGGAGCTTAATCCAGAAGGACCACGAACCCTCCAACACTACTTCGGCACTACGCATGAAGGGATGTGGAAGTTGTTTTTTGGGAAGCGAAAACATTGGCCGGACACTACTAAGGACGCTGGCCTTAACTGCAACCATCCGGATACCCCGGTAAGCACTTGTCTCTCGAACACTTTGTAATTACGCATACCATAATATGGTACTGAGCAAGCTATCTTCTTCCAGGGTTGGATAAAGAAGGCCGAACTAATTATGTGTTCGGCCCCTCTTCCCGAAGGCCCAGCGAATCCTGTTCTAACAAGGATGCTGGCCCTGGAACCACACCAGATGCCTGTGAAGGAGGGCGAGGCGGAGAGTGGGAGAACCAAAGATGGCCCCTATTCCAAGGATACATCAGACATTGTGTCCGGAGGAATCAAAATTCCCTCATCCGAAGACAAAAGTGAAGGGGGGCACTATCTCCTCCCCTCATGGGAGGAAAAGGGCCGCCTCTGAAGATTTGGAGAAACAGGCTCCTAAGCGAGGCAAGATGCCTCTGTTAGGTGGCTCGGGCTTGGAGGACGTCAAAGCATGATCTCATGACGAGGACAAGCCTCAGGACAAATTGTAAGCGAAGAAGGATGTTTTAAACATATCTCGTTCTTTTCTTGTAATGTCTGGAATATATGTTTTTTGCAGCTCGGCACGCAATCTTCTACAACAATCCTCTTCTTTGGGGGACCTTCTCCTCGGGATGATGGAAAGCGAGACGCCTCCACTGGTTTCTCCGCCCAATAGTGCGGACGACTTCGAGGTGTCGTCGCGGAGGGTCTCCCCCGACCAACAGGTGGTGCAAGGGATGATGAAGACATTACGCGAGGTGACACTTCGGTGGCCCAGGGTCCGGGGACCAACAATGAAGGCCCCGAACAGTCCGGTCTACAGCCCGATACGAATGAACGGATCCCTTCAAAGGGAGGCCGTACTCCTACAGCAGCCTCCGGAGACCTAGAGGCGCCGGATATATTGACGAACATGCTGCGACAGGCGTCCGTCTCAGAGGAACATCGTACCTTGATGGGCAAGGTGGTCAAAAAGGTCATGTCTGTGAAAAGCAGATTAAATGAGGCCTTTGTGGGCCTGCTAAGAGGCTTCGAGGTTTGTACCATAATATGTTCGATTGTGTTTTATTCGAGAGTACACCTGTGTATAGATAGTAGCCCCTGAGACTTTGATTGGCTTCCCAAGGGAGGCGATCAGAGGATCAAAAGATATGCCCAGGAAGTAATATGATTAATTGGAACACATGCCGTGACCTCCCCGGAAACTGTCTAAACTGTAGAGATTGCGGATTTGCAACACAAGATTGATGAGGCAGATACTGATATCGCGCTTAGCAACAGGCGCCTTGACGAGTCGCAAGGTACGTATTCAGAGCAATCCTTACATATACGTGTTTGTAATATAATCGTGACGCTGAAAGTTGCATACTAGAATATGCATGGCTGCAGATGGTGCCGCCGCCGTTGAGATTCTTCGGGCGGAGCTGGCCTGGGCCAAGGAGCAGGCCCGGTTTAGTAATGCAGCTGCCGAAAAGGCATCGGCCGAGTTAAAGGCCAAACAAGCTGCTCGACACCAAGACGAGGAGAAAATATCCTCGATGGTGCTCGGACTGAAAAATGCTACTAGTCGCTGTGAATTCCTAGAGAAGGAGAATAAAGCCAAAGCGGCTGAGCTTGACAAGGCCTTGCGAGAGGCGAAAGAAGCGCGGTTCGAATCTAGAGCGGCCCATGAGGAGATCCGACAAGCTGTGGAGATTGCGGCTGGTGAGCCCTTTTTATTACAGATTAAGTTCGGCGATCCAAATTATGCTCAGCTTAACCAAGTGTGGAGTTCTCTAGATGTGTTTTTGGACCTGCCGAAGAGTTCATCCGATGCGGCGCAGTTTTACCAAGCGCAAGAGGGATATGCAACCGAGAAGATTTTCTGGTCATAGTTCGGTGTATCAAAACGCCCTCTGTTGCTGAATGAACAGATGTCCCAACGGGCCGAGCTTCACAGGATGACCGGTGCTGCCATGAAGAATGTCGTACTTCAGCTGTGGCCGACTGAGCCGATTCCGAATAGCAATTTTGGCTTGGTGCGGCGGCTTGCTGATGCGGTGCCACGTATCGACGCTGTGAAGTGGTCGGCGTGCATTGAAGGTGCACGGACGGCCTTTGCCTGAGTCAAGACATACCGGGGGAAGATGAAGTCGTCGATGTTGCAGCGTAGGGTCCACCCAAGGGCAAGGACCATCACGCACCCTTAGAGGCTGCCTGCTTGATAGAGGGTCAATGTTCAAAAGGCATAATATTCGAGTGAATTCTTTACGAATTGTAAAAGACAATTGTTGTAACCGGTCTATATTTTGATTTTGCCTATAGGCTTTTGTTCCTCCTGTGCGGCCGTTTGTATATGATTTGAAAGTTTTCCAGTCGTCGGCTTCAGCCCCCTCGTAGGAAGTACGGGGGTGTTCAAAAAATCATATGATCACTCTTGACCCAACGTCTTGGTCCGTGAAGGAGGTGTCAATGCGGCGAACCAGGCAACCAGACTATAGGGCATTAACACTTTCACTTAGCCATAGGAGTTTTATGGTGGGTCTACAACATAGCCCCTAGTATGTATGCTGCTTATTCATCTGATGCTTTTACATATTTGACCGAAAAGAGGTCCTTCATGTGACATGGAGGAATCGCTAAAGATTCCGATAAGTTATCGAGTGGTTGACCAGCTCTCGCCGCATCATGACAGTCAGTTTTTGGCTCTCTCTACTGAGGTGCTTAACCAAGTGAACCGGAAGCACAATTGCAGTAGTTCTCCCTTTACTACCCTAGACGATAGAGCAGAACATAGGATAGCAAGCACAGGAGCTGGACAACCCAACTATTGACCCAAGACATTATTCGGAGCTGATGCATATAAGGCCAAACTCGCGACGCCGAAGTACGCTATAGAGCTGTTCAGACTTGTCGGCAACACGTTTGTTCCCATACCGAGCCCCTGGCAAGTTATGCCAAGGTGTATGTTTAAAACAACCGTAGGGGCAAAACTCGATCCTTTAGAAAAGAATGGATTATTTTTACTGGGATCTGAGTGATGTGCCAATCGTGTATATAGATAACAAAGCCGCAACCCCGACTATTTGATATGCCGGGGTCGATGGCGGAGGAAAAAGGCACTTTACAGGATCGAAATAGACAGTGCGGACTACAAAAAGTAATTTTGGACCTCCTGTCGCACGTCTGTGCCGCCTGTCCTCGGTGAAGGGACTCCTTGACAGAAATAGCCCCGTAGGTGAGTGTACGGATCCGAACTCCGATGGAGTCGATTTTAGATGTTTCTCCTTTGCACCACCTATTTTTAAGAGACAATGAAGAAAGAAAAAGGAAAGTAGATAAAAATGTTATGGGAGTGCTGGCAGGCTTGTCCGTATTGTGCTTCCACCGATGCCCATGGTATCTTAAGTGCGTAGTTATCTATGTGCGGTACATATTGAGCGGGTATATGAGGTAGGCAGCGGAAGCCAAACTGCTATTTCTGCTCCGGGACTGATCGATCCTCGGGGGGAAATTGCTTCCTACCCCCGGTATTTGGTTGGTGAACCTCTCTGTCGTCCCTATCGCCTGGCGGCCTCCTCCCCTTGTGTTCGGCGTTGAGCTTGCCGGCCTGCTTGAAGACCCAACAACTTCTATTGGTATGATTAGCTAGTTTATCGGGGTGCCCGTGAATCTGGCAGGGTCAGTCCGATATCCTGTCTAGGTTGGATGGTTCGTCTCGGTTCGCCTTGAATGCCTTTTCTGTTGACCGGGCTTGGGATTGCTGAATCCGGCATTGACCGCTATGTCGCGTGATCTTTCATTATCATTGCGACTATTGTGTTTGCTTCGTGGTGGCTTGCCATTGCCGTCTTGGATTTCGGAAGTGCCCGAGTCGGCGGCGCTGTTGCTTCTACGAGCGAGCCAGTTGTCTTCTCCCGTGCAAAAGCGAGTCAATAGAGCGGTAAGGGCTGTCATGGATTTAGGTCCTTCTTGACCGAGGTGGCGTGCAAGCCATTCATCCCGGACGCTGTGTTTGAAGGCCGCAAGGGCTTTCGCATCCGGACAGTCGACGATTTGGTTCTTTTTAACTAAGAACCAAGTCCAGAGCTTCCTGGCTGACTCTCCGAGCTGCTGGACAATATGAATTAAGTCATCAGTGTCCGGTGGCCGGACATATGTTCCTTGGAAGTTGTCGCGGAAGGCGTCTTCCAAATCTTCCCAGCTGCCAATAGAATTTTCTGGCAGACTGTTTAACCAGTACCGAGCTGGTCCTTTGAGTTTTAGTGGTAGGTATTTGATGGCATGAAGGTCATCTCCGCGGGCCATGTGGATATGGAGGAGTAAGTCCTCGATCCATACCGCGGGATCCGTTGTTCCGTCGTATGATTCGATATTCATGGGTTTGAACTCGTCTGGGAATTCATGCTCCATTACTTCGTCTGTGAAGCAAAGAGGGTGTGCGGTGCCTCTATGTTGGGCCACACTGCGACGTACCTCCGATGGAGTCCATATGCGGTTTTCGGCCTGGGCGTGGCTAGGTTTGTCATGTCCGAATATGTAGCCATCGTCGCGTGTCAAGGCACGTCCTCGTGATCTGTAGATCAATCTTGCGTGTCCTGCTCTACTGTCCAAGTCCTGTGAAGGTCGTATGTACAACCCCGAGCTGTTTTATTCTTGCCTTTATGGCAAGGTGGGGCTGTCTGGTGTTCGGCTTGAGTTGCCTCTTTATTCGGACCAAGTTGTGGTCGACCTGCCGCATTGTGCGATGTTGGTATGGGCTCCAGTGCCTCGTCATCAAACTGAGGTAGCAATCTACGCTTTAGGTAGTTTTTGGCTGGGCCACTAAGGCCGTATTCTTCGGCGGCCAGGACTTCTGTCCATCTGTCATTGAGCAGATCTTGGTCCTCTTGAAGCTGCAGTTGCTTCTTTTTCAGGCTCCTTGCAGTGGCTATTAGCCGGCGTTTGAAGCGCTCCTGCTCGAGAGGTTCCTCCGACACGATGAAATCGTCGTTACCGAGGCTCTCCTCTTCCTCGGAGAGCGGAAGATAATTATTATCCTCCGAGTCTCCGTGTGTAGCCTGTTCGTCAGGGCTAACTTGCCTATTCTCCTGTTCCCCCTGTTTGGAGGTTACCTTGATGGGGTCTTCATTATTTTCGGCATCGTCCGGAGTATTATTTTTTCCGGTGCCCGTACTACAGTCTTTGGAACGACGTGACTTAGAGCAGCGTCGAGGAAGTTGGTGCTTGGGCTGTCTCTTGGGAGGTTTATCCTCAACTGGATCCTCACTGTCATCGTTGTTAGTTTTTCCAGGCATGTTCACCATGTATACGTCGTAGGAAGAAGAGGCCGTCCGTTGTCCAGTGAATGCCGGGCTTTGGCCTTGCTTCGTGTCGGCATCGTCGTCCGTACTAGCGATCTCGTTGGAGCCGTAGTCAAGCATGTCGGTTATATACTCGACAGTTGCTATGAAATGGGTGGTGGGTGGGAAGCTAAATTCCCCGTCATCAGCTTCTAGTTTGAACCGTACATAGTTCAACTATGAGTCGCCCGCCAAGGACAAGCTTTTTAATGAATTCAGCACATCGCCCAAGGGCGAGTGCTGGAAGATGTCTGCGGCGCTGAACTCGAAGATCGATAAACGATCAAGTTTGGTATCCGCGGACTCGCATGGTTTAGAACTTATACCCAGAGAAGAGTCTAGAGTTCCGGTGACACGAGTATTGTGTGAGATTAAGTCCATGTGCGGCTCCAACACCGGGGAATCTGTGGCCTCCGTGGTGGGGTTGAACCTCCAGTCCTTGGATGCCGTAGTGTGCTCTGGACCTAAGGCCGGAGTGGTCACGGGAGCTATCTCCTGGACGCGGTCTGACGACAGATTTAAGTCATGTTCGTCAAGGTGACCGGGAGCGGTCGCCCCGGTCTCAATCTGGCGAAGATCAAATCTCCACGGATGTCCGCAACGTAGTTCATACTCCCAAATCTGACCTGATGGCCAGGGGCGTAGCTATCGATCTGCTCCAGGTGGCCAAATGAGTTGGCCCACAGTGCGAAGCCGCCGAACACGAAGATATGTTCGGGGAGGAAGGTTTCTCCCTGGATAGCGTCACTATCGACGATTAAAGGGGCCATCGAACCTTTCGTCGACGGCACAGTGGAACTCTCAATAAAATCACCAATGTCGGTGTCAAAACCAGTGGATCTCGGGTAGGGGGTCCCGAACTGTGCGTCTAAGGTCGATGGTAACATGAGACAGGGGACACGATGTTTACCCAGGTTCGGGACCTCTCTAAGGAGGTAATACCCTACGTTTTGCTTGATTGATATTGATGAATATGAGTATTACAAGAGTTGATCTACCTCGAGATCGTAATGGCTAAACCCTAAGAGTCTTGCCTGTATGACTATGGTAATGAGTATCTGTCCTCTTCCGGACTAAGTCCTCCGGTTTATATAGACACTGGGAGGATCTAGGGTTACACAAGGTCGGTTACAAAGAAAGGAATCTACACATTCGGTCGCCAAGCTTGCCTTCCATGCCAAGGAGAGTCCCATCCGGACATGGGTGCAGTCTTCGGTCTTTGTGTCTTCACAGCCCATCAGTCCGGCCCATGGCTAACAGACCGGATGCCCAAGGACCCCTTAGTCCAGGACTCCCTCAGGGAGTCCTACTCCTACTAGGAGGAGGACTCCTCCTCCTGGCGCACCCTACACGGCCGGCCGGCCTCCCCCTTGCTCCTTTATATACGGGGGCAGGGGGGCACCCTAGAACACAGAAGTTGATCGTTGATCTCTCCCAGCCGTGTGCGGTGCCCCCTCCACCATAATCCACCTCGGTCATACTGTAGTGGTGCTTAGGCGAAGCCCTGCAATGGTAGCTTGATCAACATCGTCACCACGCCACCATGCTGATGAAACTCTCCCTCGAGCTCTACAGGATCGTGAGTTCGCGGGACGTCACCGAGCTGAACATATGCTGAACATGGAGGTGCCGTACGTTTGGTACTGAGGATCGGTCGATCGTGAAGACGTACGACTACATCAACCGCATTGTCATAACGCTTCCGCTTAACGGTCTACGAGGGTACATGGACGACACTCTCCCCTGTCATTGCTATGCATCACCATGATCTTGTGTGTGCGTATGATTTTTTTTTTGAAATTACTACATTCCCCAACAGTGGCATCCGAGCGAGGTTTATGCATAGATGTTATATGCACGAGTAGAACACAAGTAAGTTCTGGGCGATACAAGTCATACTGCTTACCAGCATGTCATACTTTGGTTCGGCTGTATTGTTGGATGAAGCGGCCCGGACCGACATTACGCATACGCTTACGTGAGACTGGTTCTACCGACGTGCTTTGCACACAGGTGGCTGGCGGCTGTCAGTTTCTCCAACTTTAGTTGAACCGAGTGTGGCTACACCCGGTCCTTGTGAAGGTTAAAACAACACTAACTTGACGAACTATCATTGTGGTTTTCATGCGTAGGTAAGAATGGTTCTTGCTCAGCCCGTAGCAGCCACGTAAAACTTGCAACAACAATGTAGAGGACATCTAACTTTTTTTGCAGGGCATGTTGTGATGTGATATGGTCAAGACATGATGCTATATTTATTGTATGAGGTGATCATGTTTTGTAACGGAGTTATCGGCAACTGGCAGGAGCCATATGGTTGTCACTTTATCGTATGCAATGCAATCGCCCTGTAATTGCTTTACTTTATCACTAGGCGGTAGCGATAGTCGTAGAAGCAATAGATGGCGAGATGACAACGATGCTATGATGGAGATCAAGGTGTCGCGCCGGTGACAATCACTACAAAAAAAAGACACATCCGTGACATTTTGGGCCGAACGAAAAAAAATTCTGTCATACATATGACACTTCTATGACGATAATTGTGACAAAACTCGATATCATCATAGATGTGGTGGGCTCCTACTTCTATGACAAAAAATCATGACAGAAAATGGGCTTTTCGTCCTGGGCGGGCCGGAGACGCAGCTGCATGACATTCTTTGGGCCGTCCATGACGGGAAAAACTATGGTAGAAGCGAGGGGGAGGAAAATTTCGGGGAGTTCCCGGTAACAGTGGGAGGTCAGGGGCCAAGCGATGCACGTTTCTCTCGTACACGTACGCGTGTGTGTGTGAGGCGTTGGCTCTAACTGAACCCGCGCGAGGCGTTGGGCTCTAACTAAACCCGAGCGATTGCACTGCAGGCTACGCGTTACTGAACCCGAGCGATAGGTCGATGGCTGTTAACTGAACCCGATCGAGCGATTCCTTCGCTACTGCTACTAACTGAAGCCGATCGATGCTGCCTCTGGGATGAACAGTGAGCGTTGCAGGGGGGGGTTGGATGAACAGTGAGCGGTGGCGTTGCCTCTGGATGAACAGGACCCCGTGGTGTGGTGGAGGGCTGGATGAACAGTAGACAGTGGAGGGGTGCCCGTGGAAGGGTGGTTGAACAGGACCCCGTGGTGTGGAGGGCTGGATGAACAGTAGACGGTGGAGGGGTGGTTGAACAGTAGCCGGTGGAGTAGCGCGCGGTGGAGGCTGGATGAACAGGAGCCCGTGGAGGCTGGAGGAGGTCGACGGTGGAGATGAATAGTATCCCGTGGAGTCCCGTTTTGCGGGTCGCCACACCCCTCCCGATGAACAGGACCCCTGTTTCGACTGTAGGAGGTCCGTTTCATCCGTTTTGCGGTACGCCACACCCCTCCCGATCAACATGACCCCTGTTTCGACCGTAGGAGGTCTGTTTCCTCTGTTTTGCGGTACGCCACACCCCTCCTGATCAACAGGACCCCCATTTCGATCGTAGGAGGTCCGTTTCCTCTGTTTTGCGGTACACCACACCCCTCCCGATCAACAGGATCCCATTTCGAACATGGCCGGTCGAACACAAGGCCGTTTCCTCCATTTTGCGGTACGCCAGGCCTCGTTTCCATCGCCTGCTCCGTACAAGCCCTCCCGATGAACACAACCATGCATTCCGTTCCGACCCAGCCAGTTGGCTCCCACGCGTTCCGTTGCCTCCCGATGAACATGATGCATTCCGTTCCGACCCAGCCAGTTGGCTCCCACGCGTTCCGTTGCCTCCCGATGAACATGATGCATTCCGTTGCCTCCCCATGAACACGACGCATTCCGTTGCCTCCCCATGAACACGACGCATTCCGTTGCCTCCCCATGAACACGACGACGATGTTGTTTCTCCGTTCTGACCCAGCCATGTACACGAGCCCTGGCCATATGTATGCATGAGTAGGCGTTCGAGACCCCACCCGTATGTACACATACGTGGCCGTGTTTTCTTTCTTGCACCCTGGCCGCTGTACATACATGTACATGCTACGTGCGCGCCTCTACTACGACATGTACGCGCCTCTACTACGACACGTGCGCGCCTCTACATCCACCCGTATATATGTACGTACACGTTCGCGACCAGAATGACAATGCTACGTACGCTTCGACCAGGTGGGTCCCGATTGTCAGGCACTTCCTCGCGGGCGAAGATGTAGCTGGTGGGTCCCAGCAATCAGGGGGCGAATCATTTTTTTGTTGTTACCCGAACGCACTTCCTTGTGTGCGAAGATGTAACTGGTGGGTCCCAGCAGTCAGGGGGGCGAATCGTTTTTTTTGCCCGGACGCACTTCCTTGCGTGCGAAGATGTAGCTGGTGGGTCCCAGCAGTCAAGGGGAAACGTTTTTTTGTGAAATACGGTGGCCCGTCCGGTGGGTCCCCGCTGTCAGGTGGAGGAATCATTATTTTACATGTAATAAGGAGGCACTTCCTTGCTGCGGCCGTGGACCCAGCTGTCAGCCTCTCCACGTACAGTCCACGTCCGATGGAAGTCGTTCCTTGACCATGTTGACCACGCCGCACCGAGAGCACCACGGCGGTGGACAACGGCGAGGACTAGGAAGGGGACGACTCGGAGCCGGGGAAGACGCAGCAGTGGATGCCCACGCGAAGAGGAGTACGAGGGTTCACTGGTTCGGGTGCGGTGTGAGGCTGTTGTCGTCGCAGAATAACACGGGGTGTGGGTGAGTAGTGGGATGGCCTGACCCGCGGTGGGAGTAGTAGGGTGCGGTGAGGCCTCCGCGGCATCACAACCGGCCACGGGAGGCAGGAGCACGCGGCACGACCGACGCTAGTTTGGGCGGCTGGAGCAAGAAGACCAGAGGTTGAAGAAGCACTACGGCCGTTGGATGTACATCATACGGTAACAGGAGATAGAATCGTTCATATTGACTAAGTTGACAAAGCCCTCCGTCCCTGTCAACTTGGTAGGCCCACAAGTCAGCCTCCCACTATGATGGGTTCCAGCTGGCAGGGGGAATATTCATTTTTTGTGCATAATAAGGAGGCACTTCCTTGCGTGCGAAGATAGCTGGTGGGTCCGACATGTTAGCGGGGGGCATGTTATTTTCGCGAAATACAGAGGCCCTTCCGGTGGGTCCCAGATGTCAGGTGGAGGAATCATTATTTTGCGCGTAATAAGGATGCATTTCCTTGTGTGCGGCCGTGGACCCAGCTGTCAGCCTCTCCACGCACAGTCTACTTCCGATGGTGTTGTTCGTTGACCACATTGACCATGCCGCGCCGAGCGCATCCAAGGTGGTTGACGACGGCGAGGCCCCGGACAGCAACGAGCCGGAGATGGGAAGACGCGGGAGTAGAGTCGCAGACGGAGAGGTGTACGAGGGTTAACTGGTTCTAGTGCGGTGTGGTCCGGCAGTCGGTGGAGAAGAACATGAGGTGTGGAGGGGTGGAGGGATGGACTGGCGAACGGTGGAGTAGCGCTTCATAGCGAAGCGTGCTAAGTAGAGCTGCTAGCAGCAGGAGGCAGGAGGTGGTCCCAGCGGCGCTGGAGGAAGAAGACGAGAGATTGAAGATGGATGCCGGTCGTTGGATGTAAATCCAACGACTAACATGTCAGAATCATTTGTTGACTAAATTGACAATGACTTGCGTTGGCTTCGACCTATTGGCCCACATTTCAGCCTCCAAAAATGTGGCACATATTCAACCCATTTTTTCAGAATTTACAGTCTTTTTTTGCGCGGTAGAATTTACAGTCAATTTGATCTTTTTTTTTGAATTACAACCTTTAGCTGGGCTGGGTGAACAAATAATATAGCATCCATGCGGCCCATTTATTTTATTTCCTAAAAAATTACAGGCCATTTGCACTTTCTCGAAATACACGATTTTGCTGGGCTGATTCTAATTATAATGTTGGGTTGGGCCAGCAATGTTATCAAAAAATAAAAAGGGGCTGAGCATTTTGTTATAAATATATTTAAATAATAAGTGATATTATTACATTCGTCCTTAAATCTTACCAAGCTTTTGTACACAATCACTAGGATTTTCGTGCCAAAACAATCCAGGATTTTATTTGTTAAGAAATTATTTTTATAAGTTAAAAAGATGTGGGATATTGTTTTCTTACATATGTAAGTATCTGTTAAATATATGATGACAATAAAAATAATATATAATAACATATAAAATATTTTTTTTAGAAAAACAGGGAGCATCTCCCCGGTTCCATTGCTGAGAACGAAACCACAACATATTCTGATACAATAGCTCAAAGAGCAGTTCGAAAGCAAAGGTAGAAAAGCTACAAACTAGGGGGGGTGGATGAACAAGTTCTCTGAATAACACAAATCACCCGAGCAGTGCCAAAGGCAGAGCGGATAGAGCACTCAAATGACACAAGGAGGGTCCAGCGAAGTCTTCATGGTCTTTAGCCGAGGGGCCGTTTCAGCCTGCGGTGACCAGTAAGCAAGCGGAGACACCGGGATGGAAGGCGTAGCATGGTGGATGTCCCTATTTTTCGGCGCCAGGTGCCCATCATCTTCATCAGAGATCTTGAGACGAGCCCACGGGTCCAGCCCCAGAGCAGACCGAGCCTTGTTCAGCCACAAGTGATCACCAACAGTTTCTGGAGGGATCTTGTTAGGGTTTCCACGAAGCTCAACAACTTGTCCTTGTCCGATCCGGAGGAGAGAATCGCCCAGTTTCTCACCATGTTCCTGATCAACCTCAAGACCTGCGAAATGGAAATCCAGGAGGTGTTACTAAAAATCATAGCATTTCTATATTTCCAGAGGCACCAAAGGACAGCTGAGCTAACAGTATTTAAAACTGAGCACTTTTTGGTAGCAATCCAGAATCTGGCGACAGATTCGAAGGATGAGCCAATCTGACTAGAGAAATATTCCTCAATGTGGGCCCAGAGATGTTTAGCAACTATACATTCAAAAAATAGGTGAGAACAAGACTCTTGTTCCAAGCAGTAAACACAATCAAGGGGTTTGATGATGTGTCTCTTCCTAAGGTTATCCCTAGTCATCAATTTGCTTTTGGAGAGAAGCCAGAGAAATACATGAATTTTAGGGGGAACTCTCAATTTCCAGACAACAGGGATAAACACGGGTTGAACCCCTCTAAAGTTGATAACATGATAGAGGGATCTGGAGGAATACTTCCCCTTATTGTCCAGCTGCCAAATCAAGGCATCCGGCTCGGCGGTAAAGGTAATGCTTTTGGAAATTTCCTCCAACTGGAACCATTGTTCCATGAGACTATCACTAAAGTTCCTTCTAAAAGAGAGTTTTAGGCATTGACCGTCCCAAACTTCATTGACACTTTTGTTAATCTCATTGCAGACAGAGTAAATAGGCCAAAATTGGACTGCTAGGGGGGATGTGCCAAACCAAGTATCTTCCCAGAACCTGGTTCTGCTCCCATCCCATATGTTCCATCTGTTGCCAAATTTCACAACATGCATAATAGATTTTAATCCTTTCCAGAATCTAGAGGTCTTAGGGTTGGAGGAAGGGACAAAAATATTAGGTTTATTTCCTAGGTATTTATGGGCAATAAGAAGCTTCCAGGGTTTCATGTCTTCCTCATAGAATCTTTTAATCCAAGACCCTAGAAGACAGATGTTAATTTCTTGGAGGTTAGGTATGCCTAGGCCTCCAAAATCTTTTTTCATAGAGACTAGGGCCCAATTAGCAAGGTGTAGCTTCCTATTTCCCTCAAAATCATTCCATAAGCAATGAGACATCTGAGAATTGATGAGGTTCACTGCCCATTTAGGGAACTTGAAGAAGGAGAGGAGATACACTGGAATGCTAGCCAAACAAGCTTGTATGAGGATCAATCTACCTCTATAAGAGAGAAGTTTGCCCCTCCACCCAGCAATCCTTTTAATGATTTTATCCAGAAGGGGTTGGATATCCTCTCTCCTCAGTTTATCATAGTGGAGAGGGATACCTAGGTACTTAATGGGGAAGTTACCTTTATTATAGACTAGAATAGAGAGGAAGTCAGCTAACTCCTGATCATCCATGTTGATAGGGATGAGTTCACTTTTAGAGTAGTTGATTCTCATGCCCAAGACTTGTTCAAAACAGGTTAGAACAGTTTTCAGATTGCTAGCATGTGTGGAGTCATTGTCTAAGAAAAGGATGGTATCATCTGCATATTGAAGGCGGATAATGCCACCAGGGTAGACCTCAGGACAGAGCCCTGCAATCAGACTATGATCAGCAACTTTGCTCAGCATTTTAGTAAGAACGACCACTACTAAATTAAACAAAAGCGGGGTGATGGGGTCACCTTGCCTAAGGCCTTTACCAGCAAGGAAAAAATCAGTTTCACAGTTATTTAACTTGACCCCAACAGACCCCCCATGAGTAAGTTGTTGGATCCAACTAGTCCATTTACCCCCAAAACCTCTAAGCTCCAGGAGGTTCATAAGGAAATCAAGGTCAACTTTATCGAAGGCAGTCTAAACTAGAACTACCATCTAGAGAGAAATTATCACAAACACAGCCTTTAGATCTGTTTTGGTGAGGGTAAATAAAGGAAGGGCATTCAATGCCATCATTAAGAGAAGTAACATCTACACCAATCTTAGCAGTAATGGCATTGAAGGAAGGATCATTAAAGTTGGATAAGGAAGTGTGTTTCATACCCTGGGGTTTTTGCACTTCCAGGTTCTGAACCTCTTTGAGCTGTTGAGCCTTTTCAATAATGGTTCTCTTGTCACCAGCTACCCTGGCACTGGTTCTGGTGGCTTGAATAGGACCCCATTTGGGAAGGTGCTTCTCCTTAGGAAGGGCAGGGAAGTCAGAGTTGTATTTTGAGTCCAAATTGTCTGGGAGTTCAGTTGTTTCAACAAGCGCCTCTTGATCCTCTTGTAGATCTATAGAACCTTCTAATTCCATCAGATCATCATCTTCCAGGAGCTCCATTTCGCTGAGGAGGTTGAATCCATCAGTTTCATCAAGCACAGAATTCAAGATCTTTTCCTGGATGCTGAGTTGAGGAGTGTATGGAGAATCAGGGAGGTGTGTCTTGAGGACTGAAGTGGGTGTAGTTTCTCCAAGCATCTGATTGTGGCCAAAAGACTGTCCTCTGATGTTAGGGGCCCCAGAATTGGCAGCAGGCCCTTTATCTGATTCAGATCTAGAGCTCCTGTTGGATTCAGCATCTTTAGTAAGATTGGTACCAGTTTCAGCTGCAGAGACATATGTACCAGCAGAGAGGTTGGTGGAGGTGCCAGTTTCAGTGGGTGTTAAGGAATCCACCTCAATGATTAGCCTGTAGATTTTGTTCCCAAGTCCAAAAAGCCTTTCAGCAGGGATTTTGGAGGGGTCTTTACATAAGATTTTGACCCTAACAGTTTCATAGAGTGACTTGAAATTATGCTGCCAATCCACATCCAGTAAGACCCCTAGAGTGGAAGTGATTTGATCCAGCATAGTCCAGTCACACCACTTGGGGGTTCAATTTCCTGATCTTGATCCAAGTTTCTTGGAGGTCCTCTCCAGCCTCAATCCTGCCTTTCCAGACTTCAACATTGACTACAACATTGTCTTTTTTGAGACCAAAACAGGGGTATCCAGCAACTTGAACTACATCTATTTCAGGAGGGAGTTTGACCAAGAATGTCCACTCATCTAGGGCATTGATTGGCTAGGGCCAGTTGGTTTTGTAAATGTCTGCAAACTCAGTGGCAAGTTCCTGCTTGGTCACTTCACCAGCTTCTACCAGAACAATCCCCACATTCTTCAGGGAGCCATGATACTGAGCATTTTCATCAGGTGGGTCTATGTGGTAGAACCCTAATCCTGGAGCAGCACTTCCAACATATATAGCAGAACTGTGGGTTTTTTCTTCTATCAGGGCAATTCTCAACTTTATGGGTAACCATTTTGCAGATAAAACAACTCTTGTGCTTGACATATTTATCCAAATGATGCCCTGGTTCCCCACAGTTGTAGCAGATCACCTCAGAGTATGCCATAAGGACCGAAGCAGGGGCAGGAGCAGTTTTCTGGATGTCCTATCTCTTCTTTTGCTGATTCTTGCCTTGAGATTTCCCACTGACCTGAGAGTCAGGACCACCAGCAGATTGATCTTGGGCAATTACAGGAGCCTGCCTAGATTGTGCCCCCATTTGGGGTGGAGGTGGGCCGTACCACTGCCCAACCGGTGCTCCCCCCATTGTGATAGGGGAAATTCATCGGAGTTCCTGGTTCCTTCTCATCCTCCAGCCAGATGTTGTCTCTCAGGAAGCAGAAATAACCACCAGACAACTCAATTGAAGCAGATTGCAAGCCTAATTTCAATCTTATGCAGGTTTGGGGGAGAGGTAAGGTAGGGGATCCACCTGCTCCGGCCCCGGTGGCGTGCTGGTGGGCATGAGTCCAGTCAAGCATTCCCATCTCGCAGCACGGTGTGGATCTCCTGAATTCACTTCTCCTTTCGCCCATCGAACGAACGCAATCGGCGGCTCCCTGGGGTGGGGCATCCTGTGCTTCTCCGAGAAATCTCCTTCGAAGTAG
>NC_053025.1:445392201-445409389 GCF_003073215.2 Triticum urartu | reverse complement strand
TATTTGGGATATCGCGAGGTTCAAATCCCCGCGCACCTCTAGGCGTTGAATGCCCATGGATACTGCCATCCGAAGACCATGTAAAAGGGCCTCATATTCGGCTG
The DNA here is from genome assembly GCF_003073215.2 of Triticum urartu. Classification (NCBI taxonomy): domain Eukaryota; kingdom Viridiplantae; phylum Streptophyta; class Magnoliopsida; order Poales; family Poaceae; genus Triticum; species Triticum urartu. The sequence continues at coordinate 445,409,285 of NC_053025.1, read as the reverse complement.
CATTGTTGGAGCCCGTGTACATAATATGGAGTACATATTGAACTATGTCTCCTATGGGGGACGTCAAAACGACACCGACCCCTAGTCCGGCCAACATTTTGGAACCGTCGAAGTGCATGATCCAGTTTGAATATGTGCCGTACTCTTTAGGGAGTTCGGCCTCCGTCCATTCTGCGACGAAGTCGGCCAAAACTTGCGACTTGATAGCTCGCCGTGGCCTATAAGTTATGTCGAACGGGAGGAGCTCGATGGCCCATTTTGCAATCCGGCCCGTTGCGTCACGGTTGTTTATAATATCGTTGAGTGGTACTTCCGATGCTACTGTGATTGAACACTCTTGAAAGTAGTGTCGTAGCTTCCGGGATGCCATGAATACCGCATATGCAATCTTTTGATAATGTGGGTACCGTGATTTGCATGGGGTGAGGACAGTGGACACATAGTAAACCGGCTTTTGAAGGGGGATTTGTGTCCGTCCGTTTCCCGCTCGACGACGAGTACTGCGCTAACAACTTGATGGGTTGCTGCAATGTACAATAGCATTGGTTCGCCGATGTTTGGCGCGGCCAGGACAGGGTTTGTTGCCAATATGGATTTTATTTCCTCGAGTCCGGCCGTGGAGGCATCCGTCCACTCGAATTGTTCGGTGCGCTGAAGGAGGCGATAGAGGGGTAGCGCCTTTTCTCCCAAACGGGAGATAAAGCGGCTTAGAGCCGCCACGCATCCGGTTAATTTTTGTATTTGTTTGAGGTCCTTTGGGATATCCAATTGTGACAAAGCTTGGGTCTTGGATGGATTTGCTTCGATTCCTTTACCGGATACAATGAAGCCCAAGAGCTTTCTGGCTGGAACGCCGAAAACGCATTTTTCCGGATTTAGCTTGATGTCATATGCTCGGAGGTTGTCAAATGTAAGCCTCAAGTCGTCTACTAGAGATTCGACATGTCTTGTTTTTACGACCACATCATCCACGTATGCCTCTACTGTTTTGCCGATCTGGTTTGCCAGACATGTCTGAATCATGCGCTGATATGTTGCGCCGACGTTTTTGAGCCCGAAAGGCATTGTGTTGAAGCAGAATGGGCCGTATGGGGTGATGAATGCCATTGCGGCTTGGTCTGACTCGGCCATCTTGATTTGATGGTAACCGGAGTATGCGTCGAGGAAGCACAACGAATCGTGTCCTGCAGTGGCGTCGATAATTTGATCGATGCGGGGGAGGGGGAAGGGATCCTTTGGGCAAGCCTTGTTAAGGTCTTTGAAGTCAACGCACAGGCGCCAGGATTTGTCCTTCTTTGGTACCATCACCAAGTTTGCTAGCCAGTCTGGATGTTTTATGTCTCTGATGAATCCGGCCTCCAATAATTTGGCTAGCTCCTCTCCCATTGCCTGTCTCCTGGGCTCAGAGAAACGCCGAAGGGCTTGTTTGACATGTTTGAATCCTTTTAGGATATTTAAGCTGTGTTTGGCCAGCCTGCGTGGGATTCCTGGCATGTCTGAAGGGTGCCAGGCAAAAATCTCCCAGTTCTCTCGTAGGAATTCTCGCAGTGCGGCGTCCACATCGCGGTTTAATCGCGCCCCGATGGAAGCTGTTTTATTGGGGTCCATTGGATGGACCTGGAATTTGTCTATTTCATCCGCTGGTTTAAAGGAGGTGGACTTGGATCTTTTGTCAAGTATCACATCATCCCTATTTACCGTGGAGCGCAGCGTAGTCAGTTCTCAGCCGCTAGGGCTTCGGACAGTGCCTCAAGGACCAATTGCGGCTGTTCTTGTTTTCGGCGCGAGTGCTATGTCCGGATCACTAGCGAGAGTGATGATTCCGTTCGGCCGGGCATCTGAGCTTCATGTACCCGTAATGGGGTATTTGCTTGGAAGATTGTAACGCTTCCCGCCCCAGTAGAGCGTGGTGTCCGCTACTGAACGGGGCCACTTGGAATGTGACCTCGTCGGTCCTATAATTATCCGGCGTGCCGAACACCACATCTAGTGTGATTTTTCCTGTACAGCGCGCTTCCCGGCTGGGGATTATTCCTCTAAAGGTTGTGCTGCTTCGCTCAATGCGGTTCCAGTCTATTTCCATTTTTTGAAGGGTTTCCTCATAAATGAGGTTCAATCCGCTGCCTCCGTCCATGAGTACCTTGGTGAGGCGAAAGCCGCCCACTATACGACTGAGTACCAATGCGGCTGGTGCTCGAGCTGTTCGGAATTTAGGTTCATCACTGGCGTTAAAAGTAATAGCCGTGTCACTCCATGGGTTTATTGTTGCTACTTGATAGACTTCGGCGAGGCTGCGGAGTGTTCTTTTTCGCATATTATTTGATGCGAAAGTCTCAAAGACTGTTAAGACTGTACTGGAGTCCCTGAGGTGGCTTTCTGCGGGCTCCGTAATTAGGAGATCTTTGCCCCTTTTGGCCACCTGCCAGAGTATCCAACATGCTCTAAGGCTATGGGTTGGTGTGGCGTCCTCTGTACTATGAATTTTAAAGGGTCCATTAAGCCATCCCTCCTGTACGGTTCCATGCCCTGTAGAGGGTTTTGGTTTTTTGGTTTTTAACCCGGGTGTCTAATGATGATGCACCCTTTTATTTCAGACGAGGTTTCTATTCAGGGCCGGATTGTCCCAAAATTTAGTTTCGGTTTTCCGGGCGCTTTCCATCGCACAGTACTTTTGTACTATGGACGCCAAGTCAGCGAAGCGTGTAAGATCACGACGACCTGTGGCGTTGAGGATTCCCTTGTCCGTGCAATTATTGCCAGAAGATTGAGATTGCGTCTTCCTCGCGGCAGTCCTTTATCCTGTTCATAACCAGGAGGAACCTTGCCCAGTAATGATGTACTGTTTCTTCGGGCTTTTGCCTGATTTGGGATAGATCGCTTATGTTCGGGTGGGTGGGTGGAATTAAATCCGGAACTTCACCCAATCTAAGACTCAGAGGCCAAGGAGTTTCCGAACTCTGAAGTTTGGATTCTTGGATGTTGTCCAGTGAATCTAGCCCGTTGCCTGATTCTAAGTTCAGGTCTTGAGTTACATCCTCCCCTCCGCGGGTATCCGGCTTGGAGGGATCGGGAATCCGGACGTAGCTAGTCCTTAAGATAGATGAAGAGTCACCGCACTGTGCCTCTACCACGGCAACGTGATGGGTGACTTGGGGAGAATTAATTTCTCTTAGATCGGGTTTAAGCCCAACCTGGTCATAATCCGTAGTGACCCCCAAGGCGGCGATGCGATCCAAGAGCTCGTTTACGGAAGAGAGCTCCATTGGATCTAACTGCTCGACGAGTTCCGAGCTGACGTGAAGATTGCTTTTGATGACCCGAGAGGTCACCGTCGGCGCAACGGCCGAACAGGCGGTCATGAGAAAACCGCCTAGCCGGAGAGTTTGGCCGACAGCCAAGGCTCCCTTAGTAACGGCGCCATCTTTAAAGACGGGAAGAGGCATCCTTCCTGATTGCGACGGCACAGAGACTCTCAATGAAAGCACCAATGTCGGTGTCAAAACCGGCGGATCTCGGGTAGGGGGTCCCGAACTGTGCGTCTAGGCCGGATGGTAACAGGGAGGCAAGGGAACACGATTTTTACCCAGGTTCGGGCCCTCTTGATGGAGGTAAAACCCTACGTCCTGCTTGATTAATATTGATGATATGGGTAGTACAAGAGTAGATCTACCACGAGATCAGGAGAGGCTAAACCCTAGAAGCTAGCCTATGGTATGATTGTTGATATGTATGTTGTCCTACGGACTAAAACCCTCCGGTTTATATAGACACCGGAGAGGGTTAGGGTTACACAAAGTCGGTTACAATGGTAGGAGATCCAATATCCGTATCGCCAAGCTTGCCTTCCACGCCAAGGAAAGTCCTCGGACACGGGACGAAGTCTTCAATCTTGTATCTTCATAGTCCTGGAGTCCGGCTGAAGGTATAGTCCGGCTACCCGGACACCCCCTAATCCAGGACTCCCTCAGAGCATGCATTTTCTGCCGCTCAAACAGAAGTTAGGAAGGCTCAAACGTCACTGTAATGATATGTCAACGCTTATGGCCGCTTTGGTTAAGTATGTCGATTCAGATAATACCAAAGACCCTGACTCAGAGGAGGACAAACCGGGGAAAGGGGAAAAGAACGGCAACACCAAGGGTCAGCAGCATAATCTGGTAGGCCATGGGAATAATGGTAAGCGCAAGGCCGACAACAGTTTGGAATTTGTGGCTAACACCAATGCTCAGGAGAATGGTCAGCGCCGTAAGGGTAAGCAGCCCCAGAGGGGCGGAGGTTCAGGCCCCAATTTGGAGCGCCTGTTAAATCAACCCTATCCAAAGCATGGATCAAAGGAGAAGCCAGCATCGCATCTTTGGAAGGATTGTTATATCATGCGAGATTTCAAGAACTCCAATATGTTTTAGTACGATAATGGCCCGCCTGGCGGTTCAGGAGGTGGTTTCCACGGGCCGGGTTATGGAGGCGGCAGCTCCGGTTCAGGATTTCAGGGCAATCAAACCGGGCACAGCAATCAAGGGAACCAGGGCAACTAGGGAGGTTACAACCATCAGGGCAACCAGCAGCAGCAGTCGGGTTATCAAAGCAATCCTAAGCAGTTAAATAGCGGGCAATATCATGTCTTCACCACTAGCTTGTGTAAACATGATCAGAAGCTTCACAAGAGGGCGGTGAACTCTGTTGAACCGGCGGTGCCTCAGTATTTGCGCTGGTCTGAGCAACCCATTTTATGGAGTAGAGAGGATCACCCGCCTCGGGTTGACAATCCGGGTCATCTGGCCTTAGTGGTGGCCCCTCAAGTTGGGGGATATAAGTTCACTAAGGTACTCATGGATGGGGGGAGTAGTATTAACATTCTATATTATGATACCTTCCGTTGTATGGGGTTGACAAATAAGAATCTTAAACCGTCAAACACCGTTTTTCATGGTGTGGTGCCTGGTAAGTCATCCAGTAGGCAAGATAGCCTTAGAGGTGGCTTTTGGAGATGATCATGATTCAAGATCAAAAACATTGACTTTTGAGGTGGTAAAAATCAAAAGTCCGTATCACGCTTTGTTTGGGCGATCGGCTTATGCTAAGTTCATGGCGAGGCCGTGTTATGTTTATCTACAGCTTAAAATGCCAGGTCATAAGGGGACCATCACAGTACATGGGAGCAGGAAGATCGCTTTGGAATGTGAGGAAGGTGATGCGGCTTATGCTGAGTCGGTTTGTGCCACGGAGGAGCTAAACTTTTATAAATACAAGGTTGATCCGGCAGATATGACTTCTTTGAAAAAGCCAACTACAGAACACGATCCGGCGTTGAAATTTAAATCGGCCATAGATACTAAGATGGTTGATTTTGTTCCTGGTGATTCATCCAAGCAGTTCAGCATCAGCGCTAACCTGGATCCCAAATACGAAAGCGCGCTCATTGAGTTCATCCGTGAGAACCGGGACATCTTTGCATGGAAACCTTCTGACATGCCAGGTGTACCGAGGGAACTCGCTGAGCACACACTTAACATTGATCCTAAGTTTAAACCGGTCCGGCAGTTTCTCCGCCGCTTCAATGAAGAAAGGCGCAAGGCTATTGGTGAAGAGGTAGCTCGGTTGTTGGCGCAGGGTTTATCGTGGAGGTCTTTCACCCAGAGTGGTTGGCTAATCCGGTGCTGGTTCTTAAGAAAAACGACACTTGTGTATGTGTGTAGATTACACAGACTTGAACAAGGCTTGCCCTGCAGATCCCTTTGCCCTCCCTCGTATTGATCAGATTATTGATGCTATGGCGGGTTGTGACCGTTTGTGTTTTCTGGACGCTTATTCTGGTTATCATCAGATCAAAATGGCAGTTAAGGACCAGGAGAAGATAGCTTTTATAACTCCTTTTGGAGCCTTCTGCTATGTTTCCATGCCCTTTGGGCTCAAGAGTGCCCAGGCGACTTATCAACGCTGTGTTCAGAATTGTCTTCATAAGCAGATTGGGGGCAATGTTCATGCATATGTGGATGATATTGTGATAAAGTCCAGGAAGGAGGAAACATTGATAGATGATTTGGGAGAAACCTTTGACAACCTCTGGGTTTACAAGATAATGCTCAATCCGAAAAAGTGTGCCTTTGGTGTCCTGGCAGGCAAACTCTTGGGTTTTCTGGTGTCAAACAGAGGCATTGAGGCTAATCCGGAAAAAATCTCAGCAATTACATCTTTGGCTAAACCGGCGTGTATCAATGACGTTCAACGTTTGGCCGGCCTGATTGCGGCTTTGACCCGGTTTATCAGTCGTCTTCGGGAGAAGGCTATCCCTTTATATCAGATGTTAAAGAAAACAGATGATTTTGTCTGGAGCGAGGCGGCTGATAAGGCGTTTGAGGATCTGAAGAGGCAGTTAGCTGAAACGCATGTGCTTGCAGCCCCAATCGATAAAGAGCCGTTATTGCTGTATGTGGCTGCTAATGCCGGAGCTGTTAGCGTGGCTATTGTGGTGGAGTGCAAGGAAGCTGGAAAGGAATATCCGGTTCAACGGCCGGTTTATTATATCAGTGAGGTGCTCATTGAATCAAAGCAGAGGTATCCACATTGGCAGAAGCTGGTGTATGGAGTGTTTATGGCAAGCCGGAAGCTCAAACATTATTTTCAGGGTCATCCTATCACAGTGGTCAGTTCATCCCCTCTGGGAGATATCATTCAAAATAGAGAAGCAACTGGCCGGATTGCTAAGTGGGCTATTGAGCTTGGACCTCATGGGCTCAAATACACACCTCGCACAGCAATTAAATCCCAAGTGCTCGTGGATTTCATCAATGATTGGACAGAGTTGCAGGCACCAGAGGAAAAGCCAGATAACACGTATTGGACTATTCACTTTGATGGATCCAGACAGTTGGAGGGCTCGGGGGCTCGAGTCATACTAACTTCCCCACGAGGTGACAAGTTTTGTTATGTCCTCCGTTTAATGTTCCCTTGTACTAACAATGCAGCTGAATACGAGGCCTTGCTCCACTTCGGATGGCAAAGGAGATGAACTTAAGCCGGGTTAAGTGCTTTGGTGACTCGGATCTGGTGGCTCAACAGGTGTCTGGAACTTGGGATTCAAAAGACCCACTCATGGCAGCATACCGACGAGAGGTAGGCATGGTGGCTGGCCATTTCAAGGGTTATCAAGTTGACCACATAGACCGGCGAAAGAATGAAGCGGTGGACGCTTTAAGCCGCCTTGGTTCTCAGCGTAAACCGGTCCCACCAAATGTCTTCCTTGACGTGCTGCATAATCCATCGATCAAGGTACCAACAGAGGAGGAGTTGGCTATTCCTGATCCGGAGGCTCAATTGGTGGCAGCTTTACATGTCATACCGGATTGGACAATCCCATACCTGGCTTACATGAACCGGGGCGCGTTACCGGAGAATGAAACCTCGGCTCGGCAGATAATCCGACGTTCCAAGTCGATGACCATAATCAACGGAGAGTTACATCGTTACAGCGTTTTAGGGGCAATTCAGCGTTGTGTCTCTCCTCAAGAGGGTTGTGAGATTTTGCGAGAAATCCATGAAGGGGATTGTGGTCACCACGCCGGTTCAAAGTCTTTAGTAGCTAAAGCTTTTCGCCACGGTTTTTATTGGTTAACAGCTCACACTGATGCAGAGGATTTAGTCAAAAGATGTGACGGTTGTCAAAAATTCGCACGCCGTGCTCATATTCCGGCTCAGGAGTTGAGGATGATTCCCATAACTTGGTCGTTTGCGACTTGGGGGCTTGATATGGTTGGACCCTTCAAGCGATCCAAGGACAAAAATACCCACTTATTAGTGGCAGTTGACAAGTTCACCAAATGGGTGGAAGCAGAGCCAGTCAGTAAGTGTGATGCGGCCACGGCGGTTCAGTTCATCAAAAAGGTGATATTCTGGTTTGGTTTTCCACACAGTATTATAACTGATAATGGTACTAATCTGTCAAAGGGAGAGATGGAGGAATTTTGCCAACGTGAGCACATCCGGCTTGATATAGCATCAGTGGCTCACCCCCAGTCTAATGGTCAAGCGGAGAGGGTAAATCAAGAAATTTTGAGAGGTATTAAACCCCGGCTTATGGTTCCATTGAAGCGGACACCAGGTTGCTGGGTGGAGGAATTACCTTCTATTTTATGGAGCATCAACACCACACCTAACAGATCTACGGGTCACACGCCTTTCTTCATGGTTTATGGAGCAGAGGCGGTTCTTCCTAGTGACATCCGTCATGACTCGCCCCGTGTGGCAGCTTATGTTGAAGCTGATAATGAGAAGGCACGTCAGGATTCACTGGACCTGTTAGATGAGGAGCGTGATCTCGCAGCAGCACATTCGGTGATTTATCAACAAGATCTCCAACGTTATCACAGCCGCCGGGTTAAGACCAGAACTTTTCAAGAGGGCGATCTGGTGCTCCGCCTCATCCAGGATCAGACTGATATGCACAAGTTATCCCCACCTTGGGAAGGACCTTTTGTGGTCAGCAAGAATCTGCACAACGGGTCATACTACCTCATTGATGTTCGAGAGCACAAAGACTCACGTAAATCAGAGGAGGAGACCAAGCGGCCATGGAATATAGCTCTTCTTCGACCTTACTATACTTGAGCCACAGGCTCTTCGTATGTACATATTTATGACAATGTATGTATTATATAATAAACCGGAGCCTCGAATAAAGTGAGGTCTCTGTTCTTTTTACATCGTGTGTGAGCCTACAGGAGTTTCTACTGACAAAGTGGAGTTTTGTTAAACCGCCCTCTGCGGCCGCACGGATACAAAGGGATGTCACTAGGGGGCTTGGTTGTTGTCACACCATAACTACACCTCTTGATCAGTTTAACACCACAAAGGGATATCACTAGGGGGCTTGGTTGTTGTCACACCGTAGCTACACCTCTTGATAGGCGTTAAGCCAAAAGGAAATTATGTGGAGCCAAAGAGAGTCTGTTGCATTAAGCACAACTCAAACATAGGTAACCACCGAGCACAACTCACATATATACTTGGGGGCTCCTTGCTTCTCAAAGAACAACGAGTCTGCGCCCTTGTAATAGGCTATCAATCCAGGCTTGGAAGCCGGGTTTATTCACCTAAAACCCCGAGTTATCCTGCCTCTTTAAGTAAGTCACTCCATCCAGGTAAACCTGATATGACCCATTGAACGTTTGACAAGTCAATCCCATGGACCCTGAACTTGTCAAAGTTAAATCGGTGATTGGTTAAAGATTGAGGTCCATCTTAAAAAGGCTTTGCAAAATGGTTTAACTCAGTGGCCTGGCAGCCCATGAAAAGCCTTGATTTAGGGCCTGGCAGCCCATGAAAAGCCTTGCATATTTCTTTTCTTTTTGCTATTTTTATGATAAGGGATTTATAAACATTTTTCTGACAAACTGGTGTTCCTTACAACCCGGCTTGACTTTCAATGCTTAGTTGTCAGTACATGATCAGATTCTAAACCGGTAGCAAACTGCTCCGGTCTGGTTTTGACTGGATGTCACCATTCTTATACAAACAACTCAACGGCTTTTTAGCCCCATATGATTTCTACATGCAACAGTAAGAGGGCCAGGAGTTATCAATGCTCCGGATTGCTGTTTTCACCTTTCCCATACAAGCAGTTGGTCAACCAACGAGGTATGTTGCAGATGTTATTTTTAATACAAACTTTGATTCTCCATCCAAGTATTGTATATTTTTGGGCATCATGACCCGTCCAGTGGTAAACCACTAGGCCACTTTCAAGTTCTTGTATTTAGAAACACAAATCATCATGGACTATGCATAAATAGATCCCAAAAAGTGAAACAAGTTTTCCACATGTCAACGAAACATAAACATGCTTGAGGGCATGACAGATAATGGGGTTTTTGCTATCCTATTACAAGAAGCTTCAAAACGGCTCCAATTGAATAATTGTTTCAAAACAGTGGCACATAATAGCTGGTAAACTGGCTGCCAGTTTAAGATGCTTCGTCTGGACGGCTTGACGATTGAGGATCATTTGGTGTAATCACTTCTTCTTCATCCCTCCCCAGACGCTGGAAATCAACCGTTGACCAATCGATTCCGGTTAAAGCTTGAAACATGGCTTCTTCATGGATAAGGCTGGAGGGGTTAATGTCAGGAGCGTAAGTGCTTATGGATTGGAGGCACAAGTTCTTCGACTTCATGGATTTTGGCAGGCTGTCTCTTCCCTTCAGTGTCGTAAGCCGGCTGGAAATGAGATAAGTCTGTGTCTTCTGCCAATTTGCTGGCTATTGGCCGCATCTCCTTCGTCAGCCTTCGGAGATCATCATTGTTGAAGTTTGAACCGTCCTCCTTCACACCTGGATATCCTTTAATAATGTCATTCGCTTCAAGATCCAGAATCCATGCCTTGGCCCGGATTAGTGCGGTCAGCGCTCCTGCTCTTGCGGTTGCCTTCTTCAGTTCAGTAATCCGGGCTGGTAGCATGGTCAGCTTCTCAAGGGTTTCTTTTATCAGCGTTGGTGCCGGTTTATTGTAGGTTGCAGTGCATATAGCACACTGGGATCCAGAGTAAAGCTGTTCTATTAAGGTGTAAGCCGCTTTAAGCTTCATCCGCATATCAGCACCCAGATGAGTAATGCAAGTGCCTGTCATGGTTTAATATCAGCCAAACTGGTAAACAATAAGATCTCATGAATTGGACAAACATCATAAGGAGATACTTACCAAATACAGCGGACGTCATGGCGTTGATTTGCCGCTTCAAGCCAGTTAGTTCATCTACAACTGGCTTCAGGGCTGCTTCGGCATCCTCAGCTCTTTTGGTTAAACCGTCCTTTTCGGTTTCCCATACAGCACACTCCTTGTTAAAAGTCTCCTTTAGCTTTTCCATAGCTGTCAGGGCATTGGTCAGCTCCTCCTTGGCTTTTACAGCCTCTGCTTGTTGGGACTTCACGTTCTCTTGCAGGTCAGCAGTTTAGGCATCTCTGTTGCTTAGCTCGGCCTGTAACAGCGAAGATATGTCAGCAACAGGATATGTATTTTCTAAGTACTAAGCATATAACAAGTTATGCACTTCCTACTTGGGGGCTAATGCCTATTTGATCTATTATCAATACGTGTTGTATAAGTCTCAAGAACAATGCAAGCATTATCCTTGACACTTGGGGGCTAATGTACATCTGTTCAAAACTGATGCATGGATTCAAGACCCGGATTACCTCGCAAAGATAAACCGGCCTTTGGGGGCTACACTGATGAACGCTACATAACTACATTGGTAAAGTATCGGTTTTGTTTTCACTAAGGACCTGACATATTGAGGGTCAGCAGGAGAGGATTAAAGTATTACAAAGTCCCGGTTTAATATTAACATCATAAAACGGCCCTTGGGGGCTACTTGGGCTGGTGTTTCAACTTCGGAATCAAGAAATAAAGGGATATGAAAATACCTCATAGCGTTCCTTCATCAAGTTCACCAAACCGGCCTCATAATCTCGGTTTGAGTGCAGACTGTTTAAAAAACCGGAATGGAGTTCTTTAGTGTTGAGATGAGCATAACTTGACAAATCAGTGCTCCATTTACCCTTCTGCATGGCAGCACGCTCTTCTTTGGCGCTATGTTTGGCCAAGATTACAGGATGGCCAGGAGAGTGGTGGCCCATGCCAGTAATGATAACGTCATCTCCTGGGCCTCCAGTAGTTTTTGTGGGTGATAGTGGAGTGCTAGTAATTCTCATCGGACTAGCCTGGATTGGAGTTGCCGGTTCAGTATCAAGAACAGCAGCATCAGCTTCAGTTTGTTCATTGATATTCCGGTCTTGAGGGGGTGGCTCATCAAAGGTAGCGTCTGGATGGGGACCCTCCGGTTCACGAGTTTGGTCCGGTTCATCTATTTGCTCCTGTTCAAGAACCACCTGGTCTTCAGACGGATTGTTCACCCGAGCTTTTTTGCTGGGTCTGGCTTTGGCTCTGCAAACAAAAATAAAAGAGGTGAAAATTTAGCATATTACTCAGAATATGTAAAACGTTCGAAGAAAGGGTTTGAGTACTTACCCAGCTACAGTTTTGAGAGGAGGGAGTTGGGTTGCTGTTGACTCGCTAGAGGATGAGGGAGGTGTCACCTGATAATTTGAATCAGACGGACTAAGAGGTTGTCTGAAATAACCTACCTTGGGATAAGAATTGTCAGAAGTGGGGGAGACCTCAGATCGGCGCTTCCGAACCGGGGTATCAGGTAAACCGGTCGAAGTGACCTGTTGGCCGCTGTGTCGGGTTGTCCGGCGAGCTTCGCGCTGCTGCGTCTTCAAAATAAATGTGGGATCCAAGTAAGCAAGAGGATGAGAAAAGCTTGCTTTCTGGACTGCTTGACGGGGTTTTTCTGTTGGCATAGAGTCTGAACCGGAGGAAAGGGTAATTACCTCTACATCATCAGCCTGGCTGCCTTCCACGTCCTCCTGATAAAGATCATTGTTAATGAGATGCATGAAAAGGCAGCCAAGGGAGTCAAGTTCTACCTCAACTGCTGGTTCATATGCATCTTCATCAAGTTCCATGTTGATACGTTCAGCTGGTTTCCGCTTTGAGGTTCGCTTAACGGCTTTGGTTTTGGGACAGGATGGCTTTGCCACTTTATCTGCGGATTTCCGCTTCTAGAAGGGATCATCACCCTGTTTATACACAAACAGAAGAAAGTTTACAAGTTGAACAATTTAAAGATATCAAAGATAAAAAGGAAGCATAGTGCTTACAGCAGGCGGTTTATTTTGAGTGTAGAAGGGGTTCAAGCCGGTTTGGCGACAAACTAATTCCGGTTCATTCAAAATTTTCTTAACGCCTTCAGTGACCTCTTCATCGGTTAACTGAATGTTGATGTGGCGTTGGGGGGTCTTCTAATTCACCGGTGTACTCACACATTAAACCGGGGCGGCGGCTTAGTGGCAAGATGCTCCAAGATATCCAGCAACGCACAAAATCAACGCTTCATAAACCGTTGGCCATAAAGGCCCGGAGCTTGGCGAGTTGAGGGGCATATGTGGCCCGTTCCACAGAACTTAAACGTTGTGGCAATGGATGAGTGTTGGAAAGCCGGTGGTCACAATAGCCTGGAAGAGGGTTCTCATCTTCAGGAGAGGTATCTATGCAGTAGAACCAAGTCTGGTTCCACTCCTTAGGGTGACTGTGCAGTTTGGCATGAGGGAATTCAACTTCTTTCCGCTTTTGAACAGAGACACCACCAAGTTCAGTGTTGGGACCGTTTACAAATTCTGTATGCCGGTTCAGATGAAAAAAGTCCCGGAACAGCTCAGCAGTTGGTTCTTCTTGTAAGTACACTTCATAGAAGACTTGGAAGTTGCATAGATTGGACACCGAGTTGGGTCCGATATCTTGAGGATGGGGGTGGAAACTGGCAAGAACATCTCGGAAAAACTTCGACCCGGGCGGTTTGAAACCACGGCCTATGTGGTCAACAAAAACCACCACCTCACCCTGCTTCGGGGTAGGAGGATTCTCTGTTCCTGGGACTCGCCACCGAATCTCAGTCTTTTTGGGCAAAGTGCCAATGTTGACCATTCCGTTCAATTGTTCTTCGATAACCCGGGAAGGAGCCCAGTTGCAAGCATAAAACTGTTTGGCCATTGCAAATGAAAAGCTGAAAAGGAAATGCCGGTTTACAAATCATTCATGGTGGTACGTAAGGTGCGACGGAATAAAGATATACAGCTATGTAAGATTGCGTAGACCGGAGGCTGATACAATAATGAATGACAAGGTAATATCAGAATAAAGGTATACACATGTTGTTAAACCGGATTATAACAACGGAGGTAAATAGAGCTTGTCGGTTCACCAGGGGACTAATGGTATGTGATAGGTTGTTTTTACAAAGGTAAACCGCCTATGTGGTAAAGAGGATACAGATCCAAGGTAAAAATGACTAAGTAAGGTGAAACAGGTTCCACAAGGGGACATGGAAATTTTGGATCTACTGAAAGACAGGAAAGCAAAAATATTTTGACCTAAAAGGGTTGGACCCAAAGCAGTTCGTAATGGTTCAGATCAGTTTTTCGCGTACAAAAGGTTTGTTGTGGTAGCGGAAGGTAAACCATTACGAGCAATATATCAAGCTTGAAGTTTTTTATCCATAGATAAGCAGGAACAGGGAAGAGCCGTACTGGAGCCCTGATGAACTTCAATAAACTACGAAGAACGAGCGAACCCTAAACAGATCTACAAAGGGGGAAAGGGAAAGACTTACAGAGACTGATTGAAGCAACGAAGGAGCACCGCAGCTTTCTGGCGCAACCAGGTTGATGCAGCGGCCGGCGGAGAGACGGAGGCAAAGCTCGGTGGCGGCGGCGGTGCTCAGGGACAGAGATGTCGCAAGGAGGAAGAAGAGGTGAAGGAGACGAAGGGGAAAAGAGAAGGGCCCGTGGTCCTATTTATAAGGTGAACCGATAAGTGACAGGTGCATAAATCGAGGAGCTGGAAATGGATAGTTAATAAGGATGTCGCCTCGAGGGTTGAACGTTCATTAATGAAGGGTATCTTCGGCTTCAACGAGTAGATGATGTCATAACGATTCACTGTGGATTTAAAGGATGATGTCACGGCGATTTACCAGATTTATACGAAGGTGCCAAGGCAAGAATTTTTCTAAGTATTGAAGATTGACATGAACAAGTTCAAATCGGCCCAAGGCCCAAAGACGGATTAAAGCGTGTAGATGTGAACCGACTTTATTTATCATGTAAACTTGTACCGAGCCGGACACCTCTATGATCCGGCCTCGGGACTCTATAAACCGGCGGGCGTCAACCTGTGTATATAAAGGGACGACCCGGCCACGGTTTGAGGATAGAAAAACAACAACTCGAGGACCAGTCAAAGCGGATTCGCTCCCTGGTCATCGAAACCCCAGCAATACCAATCACAACTAGATGTAGGCTTTTACCTTCATCGAAGGGGCCGAACTAGTATAAACTCCCCGTGTCCCCTTGTCCGGTTTAACCCCTTTAAGCTAACCCATTGCGATGGCTCCACGACTAAGTCCTTTCACAAGGACATCTGCCATGACAAACCCCCGACAATATGTGTTTTGCTTGGAGCGTCTTGTATGATTTGAGTCTTTGATTTTTAGTTTACCACAATCATCCTTGTTGTACACACCTTTTGAGAGAGACTCACATGATTTGAAATTTATTAGAATACTCTATGTGCTTCACTTATATCTTTTGAGCTATATAGTTTTTGCTCTAGTTCTTCACTTATATCCTTTAGATCACGGTGGTGGTTTTATTTTATAGAAATAATTAAGCTCTCATGCCTCACTTATATTATTTTGAGAGTCCTTTAGAACAACATGGAAATTTGCTTTAATATAAAAACTTTCATACAAGTGCATTGAATACTATGAGAAGTTTGATGCTTGATAATTGTTTTGAGATATGGAGATGGTGATATTAGAGTCATGCTAGTTGAGTAGTTGTGAATTTGAGAAATACTTGTGTTGAAGTTTGTGATTCCCGTAGCATGCACATATGGTGAACCGTTATGTGATGAATTCGGAGCATGATTTATTTATTGATTGTCTTCCTTACGAGTGGCCGGCGGGGACGAGCGATGGTATTTTCCTACCAATCTATCCCCCTAGGAGCATGCGCGTAATACTTTGCTTTGATAACTTGTAGATTTTTGCAATAAGTATGTGAGTTCTTTATGACTAATGTTGAGTCCATGGATTATACGCCCTCTCACCCTTCCACCATTGCTAGCCTCTCTAGTATCGCGCAACTTTCGCCGGTACCATAAACCCACCATATACCTTCCTCAAAACAGCCACCGTACCTACCTAATATGGCATTTCCATAGCCATTCCGAGATACATTGTCATGCAACTTTCCATTGTTCCGTTATTATGACACGCTTCATCATTGTCATATTGCTTGCATGATCATGTAGTTGACATCGTATTTGTGGCAAAGCCACCGTTCATAATTCTTTCATACATGTCACTCATGCATCATTGCACATCCCATTACACCGCCGGAGGCATTCACATAAAGTCATATTTTGTTCTAAGTATCGAGTTGTAATTCTTGAGTTGTAAGTAAATAAAGTGTGATGATCATCATTATTAGAGCATTGTCCCAAGTGAGGAAAGGATGATGGAGACTATGATTCCCCCACAAGTCGGGATGAGACTCCGGACGAAAAATAGAGAAGGAAAAGAGGCCAAAAAAAGAAAAGAAAGAAGTCCCAAACAAGAAAAAAAAAGAAAATGAGAGAAAAAGAGAGAACGGACAATGTTACCATCCTTTTTCCACACTTGTGCTTCAAAGTAGCACCATGATCTTCATGATAGAGAGTCTCCTATGATCTCACTTTCATATACTAGTGGTAATTTTTCATTATAGAACTTGGCTTGTATATTCCAATGATGGGCATCCTCAAAATGCCCTAGGTCTTCGTGAGCAAGCAAGTTGGATGCACACCCACTTAGTTTCTTTTGTTGAGCTTTCATACACTTATAGCTCTAGTGCATCCGTTGCATGGCAATCCCTACTCACTCACATTGATATCTATTAATGGGCATCTCCATAGCCCATTGATACACCTAGTTGATGTGAGACCATCTTCTCCTTTTTGTCTTCTCCACAACCACCATTCTATTCCACCATATAGTGTTATATCCATGGCTCACGCTCATATATTGCGTGAAGATTGAAAAAGTTTGAGAACATCAAAAGTATGAAAAAATTGCTTGGCTTGTCATCGGGGTTGTGCATGATTTAAATATTTTGTGTGGTGAAGATAGAGCATAGCCAGACTATATGATTTTGTAGTGATAAATTTCTTTGGCTATGTTATTTTGAGAAGACATAATTGCTTAGTTAGTATGATTGAAGTATTATTATTTTTATGTCAATATTAAACTTTTGTCTTGAATCTTATGGATCTGAACATTCATGCCACAATAAAGAAAAATTACATTGAGAAATATGTTAGAAAGCATTCCACATCAAAAATTCTTCTTTTATCATTTACCTACTCGAGGACGAGCAGGAATTAAGTTTGGGGATGCTTGATACGTCTTCAGGATCATAAAATCTCTCTTC